>NC_142714.1:23176818-23479848 GCF_055471065.1 Atractosteus spatula
GTAGCATATCATAGCATATCTTACTGCTGTGATTTTGCAGAAAGTTCAATGTTTTTAAGCAGTGATGTTTACAACCAAATACACTATTTATAAGGAATTCTAAAATGAAATAAAATATTGTTCATTTTTTTATAGTTGCAGTTAAACAAGTTTGCTTAAGGTACAAGGACAGGCTAATCACACGCACAACGCTGAATTACAGAGAAAAACAATGTTTTTGCTCTTGAGTCAGGTTTGAGGGAAAGAGAGAAAGGACGCAGGGATTTACAGTATTAAGAGCAGGAGAACCAAAGAAAGCAGGTGAGAATCTGCATTGCATGTCAGGAAGGGTGTCCAAATAAATAGAAATCTGGGAAAGAAATTCCTGGAGAAGAGTGAAATTTATAAATGGAGAGGTTTTATAAAGCAATTAATCAATCAATGAGAGCTGGTGGAAGGTGTGATCCTAGTTTGAGGATACTCCTGATTCTGGAAAGCCTACATCTTGGATGGGAGAGGTATTGTCTTTGATCCTCTGTGCTCTGGTGTGAAATGATAAGCCAGATTTCTTAATGTAATTAATGTAAATTTCAGGGCATCTTCTGCAACAGATAAATACATTTAGATACACATGATACTGTCTGGGTGGTCTGGAAATGACCACAGGAGCTATGTATATGTGGGCTTCTGCATATATGGTATATTTGCATATGATGTAGTGCAACAGAAGGGCCCTATTGTAAGTACTGGATGTTTAAGGAGATTGTGGACAGGAAAGATATGTAGATCAGGTTCTATGAGGTTTGAGATGCTTGGTGGGACTGGTGACCCCTCAACTGGAAAAAAGATTCCATATTCTTTGAAATGGTGGTTTTCTTTGATGATCCTGGGAAGACAAAGGGTGTTGTTGTGGATGGGAAGCACCAGTGGAATATGGTTCTGGTGAATGGATTCTTCAGGAGGCTGATGTTCCAAGTTCCAATTTTGAAGGACCTGGTTTTGGAGGTTGGTCTTGTCGGCGTGAACAATGTCTGAGGAAATAGGAGAAAACAAGACTGAGGTTTAGCATTGAAGGAGATAACTGGGTTTATTATACACAGACATTAAAAGTCCTGGGTAGTTGTTGAGGAGGCCTATAAATCCAGAAAAGGGAGAATGGTGGAGGATATGAATTTGAGAGATGGATGGAAGCTGATGCAATAATTGCTGTAGCTGATTACTTGACCACCACAGAATAGAAAATAATAAATCATCCACAGAAATAAAAAGTGTGGGGAGTTCTACAGCTCTGTTTGGGATCAATTCTGTTAAAGGTGCCAGTTACTGTGATCTTCTCAGCTATTAAAGAAGGGGTCTCAATTAAGGAGCTTGTTGTACAATGGCTCATCTGGTACAAACAGTTGAGGTCAGTCTGGGCCTGTAGAGCATCTAGAGCGTCTTGGAAACAGTGTATACGAAAACACATGCTTTTGTCTAGATTCTCATCTCTTAAGTTTATTCAGGTGTTTATAGTGGCTCTTATTATGTCCTCTGTGGATGACCTGAGGCAAAAATACAGCAGTCCACCTTTCTGCGGCCTCATCACTCCAACCAAAATAACTTGTACTTGGCAAAATTAAAACTAAAAATAAAGGTCTTTGCTATCAGTTTTGGATGATAGCACCTACACATAGTCTTTTTGTGGAAATTAGTTATTGTTTTGTTTGTTACATAGCTGAAATTTTGAAATCAGTTCACCATTATTTGTTTTCCTTTTGAAAAGTAATGCTGAAAGTAGACATGCTAAGATGTGAAACAAAAGTTTTCTAATGTAGGATAAAAATGAGTGATAGAAAGTAGTGAGCAGACTGAGTAAGAGCTCTACCAGCCCACTACTTTTTTACTTCATAGGGATAAACATTGAACATGTCCTGTTTTACAGCTTGCTTTAAATTTGGAGTGTGAAATTTGAACTGTTATTGAGAAATGAGAGATGGAAAAAGTGACTAAAAAGTGAAAGAGGTTTTGGACTGCTTTCCTTTACAATATGCAAGAGAGCGTTCAAAGAAACAAATTAAAAGTTGTTCTGCATGCAATTACAGAGCTTTGTGTAATCAATTGTTTAGAAGATGACTTTTTGATTTATTTGATTCAGGGGCTTGCAATGCTTCAATATCAGGTTTGGACAAAGTTTTGACAAATTGCATGATACAGTACTTTGTTTTACATTGGACTCAATGAGAACCATATTTTCCGACTACATTATTTACTGTATGACTACAAAATGTCTATTTTTTCGGGAGGGGGATGTAATCGTGCGGTGAAAGATGGGAGCCAGGGTTTTAAATCAACAAAGGAAATGGAAGATGCAACCCTTGGCAGTTTCCTCAGTTTTAATTTTAATTCCCCAGTATCATTACTGATGACCCATCCCAACCTCTGGCAAATATGTTGAGGTTCCCCCATTTATCACATGCTGTTTTCACAGGACCAACTCCTTTGCTTTTACTGTATAAAGAAAAGCTCTATAATAATGTTTTATAAAATAAACTCTTGGTATTACATACAGAACAAAACATGTGATGAATCTTGCTATCAAGTAATTATTTCACCCCGTGTGTTCAAAATGTTTCTAAAGACTTCAAACATTTCTTTTGCACTTTCATTTAGATGAATTAAATCTGCTGGCAGAAAATTTGACATTCGGTTTCCTGTAATTAAGTTTTTTTGTTCGTGTCAGGTTTGCAATGATTCTCTGCTGAGTTGTAGTGTCTGAATTCTTTCAAGCAAGAAAGAGTCTTCCTTTTATTAAGGAAGTAAGTCAAACAAAAACAGCAAACAGGATCCATTTCTTTATTTAAATAGGAGTGTACTTAATTTTGCCCGAAACAAAAGATACAACAGTAACACACTAATTACAAAATAAGAGAAAGAAAGGTGTCCCTGTAATGTGTTTTCACTGAGTGTCAGGCTTATAATGGATTAACAGCAGCAAGTGTTTAACTGTGACAAGATTCATTGGCTGGAATCAGGGGGCAGGAATAAATCAAACTTTGCCCCACCCACCAGCTGCAAGTTCAATCCAGCACACTTGGTGGGGGCTTTCCACTGGAGAGAACCAAAAAGCCTCTGGCTAACGATTTGGCTATCCAACAAGTATGGGATTTCCAAATTGTGACTGGTGGGTGGGGCAAAAATTAGATTTAATCTGGCCAATGGTTTGGTAAATGGTAGAACAGTGTTTCCTGGCATTAGTGTTGGAAAATGACCAGGTCTTTTGTTTTTCCCTGTTTTTTTTCCCCAGGACAAGATTCAGAAACCACTAAGGCGTAAAATTTAATGTAATCAAATAGCAAACCATGAGTTTTGACCGAGGCCAACAGGATTAATATGTAGTACAGACAGAAAAAAAAAGTTAACATGAATTATCTAAATTGTACTAAAGCAAGCCAAGGAGCTCAAATTATTTTACCAACTAGCAGCCCACTAATTCAGTGAGAACTATTTCTTTATTGTCCTTTTTGTGGACAAATAGTCGTCACATTCTGTATAGTTTCACTTCTGCCAGATCAACACATGGATAAAAGTTTGAATTTTATCTTTAACAGGTCTATTTTCAATTCTTTCTTTTACTTTTTGCTGATATCAAACATTTATTTCCCTCCTCTCTAGAGTTCAATGAAATACTAGCTGATCTAACATACAAGCTCCCTGGGTACATTAGCTAGCTCTGATTCATTCACTCCCTGTCCTGGGCTCTCTGACACTCCTGCTCAGACTGTGTCTGCCACTGTGATCTCACATGACCCCATTATGTAGTGCTCCTGCTGAATGTGCAATCATTTACCACTACAGCTTGTTCTTTGTGTTGGATGCCTTATATAAATTATGTCCATAATTTATATAATGTTATTTTATTTAGTCATAATATGTTATGACTAAAAGCAAAAAACTGCTCAAAAAGTGATATACTGTATCTAATGAGCTACTGGCAGGTATTGCCTTTTCTTGGGAAGCTTTAACAAATTTAACAAAATATTTGAGCAATTCAAATCACTTGTTTATTGAAATGTGCCTATTCAGCCTACTGGAATCCACTGCAGTTGTTAAGAAAGTCATTTTTTTGGTTTAGGGAAGGCTTTGGGGCTGAGCTAGTGTCTACTGGTTTTTATTTCAGCCAAGGTCTAATTCACGCAAATGAAGCCCTCATTCAACTAATAATGTGATTCATTTTTACTCTTTAATTGTTTTTAGCTCGTAACATTAGAGGTGTGATGTTCACATTAATTTATTGCTTTTGAGTAGTTTATGACCCTTGAAAAAGTTCTAGTTCATGATCAGTTCTGTTAAAGGTCAAATTAAATAAATGAGAGCTTTCAGACCCTTTAGGGCTTGGAGCAGAAAAGTCTGTTTTGAGAAGGGATAAAAGTATCAATTTTAGCTGCCTCTGAAACTCCCTAAATAAGGACAGTTATTTCGAAAAAGAAAAATGTTTGGTGTAGACACATTTTTAGGTTTCTTCTGATTTTAAGGTGGAAACTGTTAAATATTTTTGAACCAACATGTTTATCCGTTAATGTTATTCAAGCGAGATATTTGTGTTTTTTTTTATGAAAACCAGATGTAACTTAAATTCTCCAATATGAAAATGCCAGGGTTTGCTCTAATAAACCCCTCCAAATAATAATGTGTCTTTCTTTTTTGCTTCAGACAGTGGTAGCAGCAGTTTCATGCAGATGTTTGCAGATGTGACTGTTGTTGTCTGTTTTACACTGTTAACAGCTTACGGAAATTCTGTGCGTGTTATATTCCAGTGTGGGGGAAAAGTGCCATTGCTAATTTTAAAGTGTGGGCATGTTATCATTTAGTCCTTTACTGTATGTTTATAGTACTTCTCCGATCATGACTCACTGCAAAGCATTTTGAGGGGGTGTTGAATATAAGACATTGCAGTGTAAAATATATTTTGACTTTGAATCTCATTGATCTCATTAATGTATGCTATGGTAGTTTCCTACAATACTTGTGGAAAGAAAATGCTTCTGTAGAACCGGTAATGCTGGTTATATATTTTACACTCTACATTCCCTAATATATTAGAGTCAATAACAGGAATACTGTAAATGTTTAATGTACATACTGTATATACAATATGTCTATCTTGAATTAGTGCTACAACATTTTCATTGCAGATGTTTCATTTAATTCCTGTCTTTCTTATATAACACTGAACAAATGATTCTAAATATACAACTAATATTCCCATAGAAACCCTATTCCTGTGTCTGTGATGGTTTTGCAAAAGCTTCAGCAGGATGCTGTCCAAACATCCGCTGCCCCAGAGTTCTTCCGGTAGGACATTTGTAATCCAAAGGTGAAGCTGAGACTCTCCATTATAAAGAAGTGGTCTCTAATATGTGCTCTTGACATACAGAAAGAAATTAATGGAACAACCATGCAATGAACGTGCAGCTTGTTATGGGGGAATGCAAAATTGTAAAGCACATTAAGTTGCAAAGATTAATATCAGTTTCTGTCATTAGGCCCACAGTCAGTGTTGTTGTCATGAGCAAATGGCATTTGAGAAGTCGTAATCGGCGAAAGGTTCACTGTAGATGATGTCAATAATACAGAATATCGTGAATATCGAGGTAGATCCACCTTGGTTCTGTTCTGTTGTGCCTATAAAATGTTCAAAAGTTCAAAAATGGATGATGGGAGAGTACTGTACATGTATGTGTGCATCTATATGAAAAAAAATGTTCTTTGATTCGATTCTGTTCCCTCCACATGCAAATTGGAACGGCCAATGAAGTTTTTGGTATCTTTTTGACTGGGTTTCATCATTCTGAGCAGCGAACAGTAATACAAGTAACAAGCTTAATGCAAAACACGAAGGATGATAAGGACAGTCTTTTAGGGGGCTTTCCAAAGAGCATTGCATGACATTTAGTTACAAATATGCAAATGTTTAAGCTCATATACTTCATCTGGACATGTCCATACAAGTATAGCTACCGACAATAAGAAAATGTTTCAGTCCACCCAGAAGGAGAGTAGCCTCTTAAAAACACTTGTGATTATGGCCGAGGCTTTCTTGAACAAACTGAAGTGGAGTTCCTTCATGTGGCTACTGTAGTCAGTACAAAAGAGGACTGTCTCTTTAAGTCTGATGGATCTGTGTCAAACCATACCCCCCTGCTGAGGCTGAACCACTAACATTCCTCCCACCACCAATTCCTTGAGGAAAACTATAGCTTTGCATGCAAAAACTGCATTAGAGAACATGGATCCATAATGAAAACAATCTGCCTTTCCAGAGTTGGAATTCATTGCTTCACTCTGCAATTACGCAACTCATCTGTTATTATGATGTTATGTTTTTTTTTCCTTTTTTTTCTCAATCAGGTCCAGAACCACCCTAACACCCTCACCCATGTGGTCCCAGTGTAGAGGAAGGAGAAAGAATGCAGCAGTATAAACATGAGGTTAGCATGCAACAGCCTCTCAGCAGTTCTCTGAAAGTCAGTGGGTAGGTGCTCATGAAAGACCCAGTTATGCTGAACTGTGTATCACCACAACACCAAATTAATACCTGCAAACGTAAAAAAGTTTCCTGCTCGAAATAAGAAACGTTCATACATTGCTAGTCTGTGGGGGTGGTGCAAAGGGAGATCCGGGGTTGTCATGGCTCTGCTTTTGGACAGAAGAATTCACATTGCAGTTTAGGGCCTGTGCTTTTATTCCTTTCTCTCATCAAAGTTCCATGCTGCCCATGTGTCTCGGGGATTTGTTTTTAAGGATTCTCAAGTTAAAAGAATGACTTTCGAGTCTCTTTTTTGGTATTTTGCATGGCTCTAGTTTTCCGTCCAAATAATTTCTTTTTTTTTTCTAAATAATGTATTTGTTTCTGAATCGGAAGAAGAGAGAATCGACAATGTTTTCTGCAACAATTGCCCGTTCAGAGGAGTCTTTCAGTGTGAGGACACAACTCACTCATAAATCTTGCTAATTTCTGGGGCACAGTATGACTTTTTTTAGTGTGGCTTGAACGAGGCCTTGTAGCTGGTTTGGGAAAACATTTCAAGGAGAATGAACAGAGTTGTCTAGTGGGACTGCATGCCTCAGTATCATTATCTGTAGAGAGGGACTCTTACAATGAATCTCCAGATATGCTGCACAAAGTTGTACAAGGCAGCTTTAGAATGTATAGATTCTGGAACAATTTACTGCCAAAATCACTTTTGATTTGATCAAACCTGTGGAGCTTTACTTGTTTTATTTTCCACTGTAATGTCAAGATGACACTTGCCTTGCTTTGCAGTTGGAGTGCAATGATTACCTGTCTGTTAGTAAACCACAACTCCTTCTCACCTCATTGCATCAGGGAAGCATTATTTAATTTGAATAGTGCAAAAATGAGTAACACTTTCATGATCATTCAAATCTGGAGTGTGCACCAAGAGTGTGCAGCATCCCATTAATTCTTGGCAGAGCAATAATTCAGCATGAATTGTGATGGGTGACATTATTAACAGTATATGAAAAAGCTGTCTTGTACAACTTTCGATTAATAAGCTCAATAGTCTGTAATGTAGAAAACAAATCAACCTTTATTGCATGAGAGGACAAGAAAATGTAGTTTCCAGTTACAAAAAATTCAAAGCTTCTCCGTTTCTGATACTGAAATTTGAAGCCAAATGTGCAGTGATGCATTGTAATGGAAAGACCATGAATTAAAAAAAAAACAGTGAAGCAAAGGGTCTTGTAAAAGACATTTTTGAGTTCATGTAAATTGGGTTGATCTATAGCAGTATCTGTAAGCGTTTACATTTCATCAGACGCATAGCAACATCATAAAAGATGTTGCTGATTCTGATTGTAAAGCATTTTCTACTGGCTTATAAAACATCATAAAGAATTCATGGCTGATCCATCCACAAAGTGTACAGATCATGTTGCTTTTTTCACAGTGGTATTCTTCATCCTATCATGTTGAAGTCTTACTGATCCCTTAAGCCTCAGAAGATCTTCTTTTTGGTGAAGAAATTTGAAAGTGTTTATGACTATGGGAAATAAGTGAATGCCATGTCTTCTGTGGTTTCATAAATCGTTTTACAGAAAGCCAAGTCTTAATTGTGTGATCATGTGGTCAAAACACAGTCTCAATGTCTAAGAGGTACCCAAGTGTAAATCCGATCTCAAAGTCTATATGGTGAGACCAAACATTATCCAAAAGGATGCCAAGACACAGGAGTGACAGAGTTAAACCACACAGACAAAGGACCAATTATGCTTATACTGTACCCTAACCATAAGAAAAGAGATTGAACAGAGACAGAAGATGACTTCAGAACTGAAAGACATAATTTACATAATAATACCTAATATTTAAAATATTTTTTGGGAGACAGGATTAAATCAATCGGTAAATTCTGTTGTATCTTAGGTGATTGGAAACAGTAACAAATTCCAACAAGGAAATTAAAATAGTTTTGATATGTACAGTTCTATTTACCCCCCAAAAAATTCATCCTACTGGATGCCATTTCTGATTCTACAGAAATGGCTAAGGATGGACCTGAATTAACCCACTATACTGTGCAAGAGTGCAAGAATTACACAATTAGCACTTGCTCTATAGATGGATATAAATTTCTTTCAACTAAGGTTGTATTAAAACACAATAAAGACACATAAAGAACAAGTGAAACAGGAGCAATATTAATCTTTCAGAATTCAGATGGAAAGTGATACTATCCCAGTGGTCATTGGAAAAGAACTGTACCACCTTCTTAATGTCATCTATTAGACTACAGAAATGTTATCTTTGATAGTTAAATGAAGTAGATGAAGGAGTTTTAAAAATGAATCACATTGATATAGGTATGGACAGAGGGATCATATCATTTTCATAAAAGTATTAACAGTTATCAACTGTACATCAATTAACTCTAATAGCAGCAGTTGGATTCACTGCCCTTAACTCCACACCCTGTGGTCCAGCATTTACAACCTATCATCTCGAGAGATTTTCTAAATCTTTTTTCAGTCACCATTTTCAGATCATTGTTTCTGTTTGATTATCTCAGTCTCAGTTTTGTTTAGTGTTCAGTTTTCTAGTGGCTTTCCCTGGTGAAGTGTTATTCATCTTGTCCTTAACGTTTTGTAATAACATCAAAAGGAATGTCTGACATTAGTTATTTTCTCCTTCTTTACAGCATTAAATCTATTAACCATGCTTTACAGATCAGGAGATTTTCTTCTAACCAATATAAATTGTCAAAGTTGTTTTGTGAAGGGCTTGGCTTGACTGTTTTGAAGATCTATCCTGTACTGAAAAGCAAGCTTTATTGTATCATGGTATGGTATATTTTTCAACCTTCACAATTTTACAGCTCATGTTTCAATGTAACAACACACCAGGGTTTCTAATTGATCTAACAGATCTATGTTTAAATTGTTTATCTCAGTTATTTTTTTGTTTAAAGCTCATACTTGCAAGTATATTTCAGCTATGTGACCTTTATGCATCTTTATGAAACACTTACAAAATTGCAGTCTTTATTTTTTTACTTTTTTACCACTAAATTGGTTTCAAGTTGACTAGGCCCATATTCCTTTACAGATGTGACATTTTCAGCTTTATAACCATCATTTTTGGAGGTCTGAGTAGTGGAAAAACAGGCAGATCTCTAAACACCCCCTTGATTTCAATGATAGTTCTAAATAGGACAAATAACATTTTAAACTAGCATTCCTAAAGTATATTAAAAGGTTAAGAATTTTTATGTTGTAGGCACTATTCCAAATTAGGGGTTTAGCTTTTAGTAATACATTCTTTCTTCATTTTATATGTATTTCTGGCAAAGCTATGCACCCAATATCCACTTCAATTTCTAGATAGTTAAAAATCAACATAAGATTTCTAGGATAAATTTTGTGTTTGTAATGTCTTCTAGTTAGTTAAGCAAAGACCCAGATTATTTCAATTCTTGTTTATCATTCCTTAGAATTTGTTTGATATGCACACGATCCTTGGGTTTAGTTCTGTTGTTGCGATAACCTAGAATGTAATAGAAATAATACTGGTCTATCATTACTTGGTTTAGTTTTGTCACTCTTTTTTCGGATGGACTCCACCAGCTGTTCCAGTTGGTAGACTTTACCTGTGTCTTATAATATTTAGAATAGCTTTGTTATGAGCAACATCTTTCATTTTCTTTAGTGCAATTTGTAGAATACCACCAGGATGTGTAGATGTGTTGATCTTAAGTGCTTCTAGGATCTTATGATAAGATAATACAGAACCTTGTGTTTGTTCAGGTTCAGCCTGAGACATGTTGGTTGTTACTTACTTGGTAAACACCTGATTGAAATACTCATTTAATACATCTGTCATCTCCCTTTCACCATGTAAAAGTGTCACATTTCAATTTAAAAGAGACTTCACGTCATCGTTTTGTGCTCTTTTGCTGAAAAACACTACTGTTTTAGCCTCCATTGATATAATCCTTTCTTTTTTCGTGGCTTTTTAATAAAATGTAGTGCAATTATGTTTACTGTCCTTAACTGTTCCTTTCTCAACACTTTAAAAGAGCTTTTTTCTTCTAACACTTTTTTCTTAATTTATTTAATCATTTAGGACACTGCTTTCCTGACTCTGCTTTACTTCTTCATGGGGTGAATCTGTTCTGTGCTTCAAGCAGAATATCTTTAACCTGTTGCCAATCATTATCTACCGATTCCAAATCTATCCTCTCCTGTTCTGTTTCTCCAGATCTCTGTCTCAATCTTTCATTGTGTGCTTTTTTGAAACTGCAAACTTTGTGGTGCTCTGATAAACTAAGTAACGACATTATGCACTTCTACCATTTTAGTGGGAGCTGCTGAAATCCCATTTGTTTTTCCCTATTTCTGTGAGAAAAGTTAAAATCCCTGTTATAACTACTTCTTCCTTTGCACAAATTCTTCATTTCACTGTGTATAATGACAGGTATCTGATGATTTCTGTACCTGAATAGTCCTTTTTGATGTACAGTGCTGTTCTTCCCCATTATCCTTCAGGGAAATGTTAAAGTCATCATCATAACTCTCCGTTTCAGTAGCTCCATTTATATCATGATTGAATGCTAATGCAGTTGCTTCTGTCTCTTACATTTTGTTCCCTTTCAGACTGGAAGAGTACAGATAAGGCTGTGAATGCTCTAATTGGTGTGATGTGATTAGTGGAGTACCACAAGGGTCTGTATAATAAGAATGTGGTATAGTTATTATAGTAGTGAAGCTCACAGATTATATCAAAATAGGAAGATTATTAAACGTATTATAAGCTGTACAGGAAACTCCAAAAGGTTTAGAGAAAATTCAAGACAAAAAACAATGTTTAATATAGACATTTATGTGCTACATCCAGATAGCAGAAACCTGAACTATAAACATGAGATTACCAACAATAACTTTAAATCTCATACTCAGTGTGGGGAAATAATACAGAAGCAAAATGAATAGAAAAAGTAGTTATTGTAAAATTGAAAGAGATGGATTTTATGTTTATATAAAGTATTAGTAACATTTGTAATATGTATAATATGTTACAAAAATGTTAGAGCTCTAGAACCCATTCAGGACCCATTCATAGAATAGCAGACAGATATATTTCTAGGAATATACGAGTATCCAAGTCTAACAGGCTAAAGTAACTGAATCTTTTCAGTTTTGAACACAGAGGACTACAAGGGCACCTGTTTAAAACAATCAGAATCCTCAAAGGCATTGGGGATCTGCAGAGCCTGATTGTATTCTACAAATTGTACTAACTGAAATGAGAGATGTTGCTAATAGTTCATTAACAAAGTTAGTCCAATGGTTCTCTTCAGAATCAGCAGTATAACACTAATGAGCAAAAACTAAGGAACAAGTTAAAAACTGAGGATGGGGTGCACTTTGCTACAGTATATTAAGGGTTGTGGGGATCTGGAACAAGCTACTCATATATATTGTTGAAGCCAATACCTAGATTCTAACACCCAAAGGATATAGATGGACTGACTGACCTCCTTTTGTTTGTACACTTTCTTAACGTTCTTAATAGTTAATTGAACACAAATGATGGCTAAAAACAGAACAAAAAAAATGAGTGGGAAAAACACTAATTTAAGACCATACAATTGCAAACCAAGTCCGTTTGGTTTTAATGATTGTTTTTTTATTTGTGTCTGTCTGTCATGCACATGTTTATGTGGTACAAGTTTATGATCTTTTTTTACGACTCATTTACAAGGGATTTGAATAAGACTCCTCAAAACAATGAAACGCTTGAATTTGGGCTCTGACAGGAAACGTTTGAAATTCCAGCTGAGAGAAATCGCTGTTGTACACTTATCAAGTTGCAAGGATAATATTATTCCTGTCTCCATGAATGCTGGGGAGAAAATGATTGTATTGGCTTAATACGGCTCTAGTCATGATCTGTAATTACGTGAGGTTTGACAAGTCTCGTACAGGGAACGCAAAACAGAATTTGAATTGACTGCAGTGGCATAAAGAACACCCACAAACCTGTGCTTAAATCATAATAACCAATACTGTGGCGGGACCTACAGAGAGCTGTGCATACTGTATGAGAAAGGCCCCCAAAGTTCTGTGAGAAACAGTGGGCCAGAATTCCTCCCAGGCAATGTTAGAGACTGACCAACTCTTACAGGCAATGTTTAATTCAAGTTATTGCTGCTAACATGGGGTATCACAAGTAACTGAATCATGGGATGCGCTTACTTGTTCCACACAAAGATATTGAATGTTTTTAACAAACAATGACAAAGTTGATTTTTTGTGTGTAATCCATTAGTTGTTGATGTTAGTTGTATCTACTATTACAACTTAGTGAGAACTAAGTGAAGGCCAGATATGTTTAAATACATTCAATTTTAAATCTTACTTTTTTCACCACCGTGAAAAAGCAGTTGGGGACCGGCAATCGTGGGGGGTAATCATCCCATTCAGGTGGGAGTCGTGTGCTCTCTAGTCCACTAAATACTCCTGAAACAAGGATGAGCTCTGGAACAGACCTTACCTTAATAAACAAACAAAAGCATTACCAGTTCACTCAAATCAGGAATCAGGAATCAGGAAGCACTTTGAGTGAAATGGTAATGCTTTTTCAGGTGTACATTATTAAGAATTTTCCATATTGTTGTGGCAAGCTCCTTGGCATACTTTAAGAAATTGATCCTTGGATCAATATGCTTTTTAAAGCATGAGTTGCTGGAACACTGTTGAAAAACTGAATGTTTTGCAAACCTTAAGGGAAAAATAGGCAGGATTTGAAAAAATCCTCTAACATTTCTCTCTGTTTGTTTCTTGATTACGTCCATGCCTTCAGGGCATTTTAACAGGCCCGTGTTTACAGTGAATACTTGCAATTCAAATCTTAATATAATTTCACTGCGGTGTTGCAACTGTTTTTATATTTTATTTTATGCGATCTTTTGCGGTCATATACTATGGAAGTGCCAGAAGTGAGGAAATGTGACAGTTCTTGCTGGGTGATTTTCAACATTTTTTGATCTTCTGGAAGTCATTATAGAGTCACACGTCTTGTTGTGGTGCTGTGTAGATATAAGGAGGAAAATAATTTTATGTTTTCTTGTATTTTTACAGGTTCTGAATAATTACCTGCAGAATATTTAGGGCTAGGAAAGTCTGTACCAGGATGAAAGGCTTTGAAACTTGTCCTGGTATTCTTTTAACATACAGAACTGTGATTTATTTTGGTTTGATAGTATATCGTCTAAGGTTGCTTGAAGTAGAAACTGTCATTATTTTAACTAGAGGTTTCCTTTAGAAAAAAGTACTTCCTATATAACAACCTAATTGATTAAAAAGTTCTGCACTGTTTATGTAATCTGATTCCAGGCATCTGTTAGCCTTTGAAATAGATCTAGGTCCTTATATGTACCTTGTTTTTCTTAAGCGAATGATTTAGTGACAGGAAGGAACAGTTAAATTATTTTTCTTGGATGTTTTCTGTATTTTTTGTAGATGTAATTTTCAAAATAAAATAATCTTTTGCCTTTCGCTCCTTACTGAGAAAGCATCAAGTTTTTTTTTCCTTTACTGTCTAAATGTTCTGTTTGTTCTATCTCCAATTAAAATTAAAAGTGATCCCAAGCAAAATTTTTATGGTTTTGTTGTCTGCAGCTCTACCAACCAAAGAGACGTGCTCCTTTAAGATTACAGTCAAAACATCCAGAGAAAATTTGTTCTGAAGCAATAATAAAATGGAGAATTACCCTGACCCTCCCTGCTAGTGTTTAAATTTCCCTTTGCTCCATTGATAACATCACGTTTGGATTTATAAGGTGGTGGTTAACTGCAAGTTTCCTTATTATACAAAATCACATCTTAACCAGACAAGGGAGCACCAATAAATCTTCAGAAAAGGGCCTAATAAAAAATAGGCAGTACTGCCAAAAATGCTGTTTAAGGTTGTGTACCAGTTTCCAGTTCCATATGGTACAAAAACAAAACATATTGTAATTATTATTGAGCTTGCCCACAGTAAACATCGCGGCTATATCATATTTTGTTCAGTACATTTTTATCCTCATTCGGCTGTTGTTTGTGTTGGTTTTGTGCTCTTTGACGCTGTGTGAGCTTTTGCAATTGTTTTTTTAGTTCAGAAGGGACAGAAGAGCTTTTTGAAACAAAAGACTTTTTTTGTATTTTCTTCCCTCTTTTCCTCACAGTTAACATACTGTACTATAATGTGTTTGTAAATAAAACATGGTTTGTTTCCTGTTACATTTTGCCTGTATTACCTCACTGTTTGTAAGCTTGGGCCACTCAAGTAAATGTGGTGACCCCACCTAAAAAGTAAGTATAAAGAACAAAATATTGACAGATATTCTGTCACTTCTGATATGGGGCAGGTTGTATTAATCCAAGATATTGGATTATTACCTTCTACTTCAGAGTCCAGAGGCTAAGATAGCAAATCCTCTGTAACCATTTTTTACCAACTTGCTATTAAGATAAATCACGTGAATTTTCAGAAAATAAGCCCTACAATTAGAGAATTCTTAGCAAGCAAAATATTTTTTTGAAAAAGGAGCAACCAACCATCACCCACAGGAATGTCCATGACTAAGCTTGCTCCAGTATATTTCACATTAAGCACACAGCAATGATCATTTCTTCTTTATAACAGGAAAGCCATACAATGTTGATGAAGAATCTCCCTCTTGTTTGTGTGTCTTACAAGGTTAGGGCAGGGGTTTCCAGTTCAGGTCCTGAGGGTCTGAAGGTTTTCTAGGTTTCTTCAAATTAACTGCACCTGAAGAGCTAAAAGAAGCTTTTAAATTGGTCTCATTAAGCCAATGAGCTGATTTAGATTTAGGCTGGGTTTTAAGGGAATGTCTTATACTGACTGGCAGAATGAATATGACCTTTGTAGCCTTGAAAAGAGAAGATGTCGAGGGGACCTGATCCAACTATTAAAAATCCTCAAAAGCACTGACAAAATGTGTTTTTATAACCGAGCAAGGAGGCACTTCATAACCCAAATGGTTGTGGGAGTCTGGAATAAACTACACAGCCATGTCAATGAAACTGGTTTCAAGTAATGACAGGATCAATTATCTACCAAACAGGCTAGATGGGGTGAATGGCCTCCTTTTGTTTGTAACCTTGCTTATGCTCTTACATTAAGTGATGTGTTGGAATGGAAACCTACAGACACGCTGGCTCAACAGGAAGAGCAGTGCTCTCCTCCAGGGCAGGGGATAAGTAATAATGAACACCTGTGTTACTGATTCCTGGATGTTTTTTTTTGTCTTTGTATCCCTTTAACACAGTCTTTGTTCACTATGAAAAGATATTTAAGTGTAATATATTTAAGACATTTAATTAAACTGTACATTTAATTTACAGAGGATAAAAGAGAAGGAACTTACATTACCTTTATTACGTCCTAGATTGAAAACCCATTAGGTGCCTTGTGAAAAGCATTCTGTTTTGTAGTGTGTTAAACTGCTACTCTGTATCCAGAAAGGACAGGAGACCAGGTCTCAGATTGGTTCAGTGTACTGGAACAACTGGTTGGTTCAGCAGGGCTGTTGGTACTTGAAGTTGCATCAAATCCTTTGTGAAATTTCTAGAAACAGAATGTCTGAACTGCACTAATTTAAGTTCACTGATGAAATGGGTACATGAGCATTTTTCTGTGTTTTCTATTTTTAACTCCCTACCTCTGTGAAGTTGAACAGGTTTACCTACAATGTTTCAGACTAAGTCCTGTAACAATCACGCATTTCAGTAGTGCTCGAATTCATTTATACAGCTCACTTTTATAAAAACTCTTGTTTCTTTGTTTCAGCCTCCTATCGTCTCTGCCCCCTCTTTGCAGAATTTCCATTTCCTCAGTGAAAGCTGGTCTTTTCAATTGCATTCTTGTAATTTTTTTTTAAAACTAGAACTCAGTTAAAAGACCCACAATTTATTACTTGAGCTTTTAAGCGGCATAGGCTACTTGCTTTCTATAATTTTATCTTAATGCTTTTTTAAATTTAAAAAAGTGTTTTTAAAAGCCACTGTTCTGCCCACTGGTATAAATTTATCCCGGATCTCCCTCATAGTCCTTGTATTTAAAACCAAAGTTTGTATGGCCTGAAAGCTCCAATGGACAAGGCCCACCCAAAATGACGAAGTTATACATTTATTGAGAGATCTACAATGTCATAATGTTCATGAAGTGTAATTTGATGAACATTAAACATTAGTTTCTGCTTGTTGTGACACGGTACAATAACGAGAAGGATGCCGTTTCCTCTGACTCAGTGCTCACACTGAACACTGTAAGATGATCCAGTGCCTCTCCATTGCAGGCGCCCCTCAGAGGAATCCTGCCTCTCTTTACAGCTGGCCTGTTACGTAATTCAGCACATGTGTGAAGAGTGCTGTGTTCCTGTGTAGAGATGGGTGTAGTGTGTCCAGGCTGTGTCTCCAAGGGCAGGGAAGTTCTCATCGTCTCAAACAGAGGCCTGGCCTGCGTTCACCTTACAAAGAGGAGGGCAGGTGAAGCACAGTACACACATCTGGTCTGAGAAAAAAAAAACACTGTCCTATCATTCATCAGGAATGTTTGCCTGGATTGTTTTTGGCATGACTGACCCATTTTTTTCTGACTGTGGGTTTGGGAGCATTGTGTAATCTCAAGCAGCTGTTGGGGAGGAGTATGCTGAGTGTAGATTTTTTGGGGGGAAGACAGTGCCGTGCAATGCTCCTGAACAGCACTTCAGGCTGCAGAATCCATGTTAAAGAGATACATTAAATAATTTCCTCTTTTGCCCTGTTGTTTCTTATACTTCCTTGAAGGAATGTTCTTTTTGTGCTTCTTTACAGGAAGTAATGAAAATTAATTACTCCTAAAGTGGGATTTAGGTGTACTGTACTGTACATCACGTTCTAGAATGTACTACTTACAGAAGACATTGTATTGGTACAATAATCATCAAGTGCTGTTCTGTAATGTTTTGAACATATTGAACAAATGACATTGTAATAGCTTGGAAGCCCTTTCTCTTTGTTCCGTCTTGACATCTACTTAAACAAAAGCTTCAGCACACTGTGGGACACTGATGTCATTCTCCTCATTTCTTTGCAATCATCATTGTGAGGTACCTGCCAATTAGAAAAGTCACAACTGGATAGGCATTTGTTATGGAACACAGTAATGGGAAACTGCAGATGATGGTGAATTTGCTGTTCTTGTTGAGTTGTCGGAGAATGGGGCAGTCCCTAGCCACCTATACTGACATCATTTCACAGCGTTCTTTAATTTGTCTCATTTTAGGGCTGGCGTTTTCAATAGCTTCAGCTGCAATCACTCAATTGGCCTTACAGAAGAGATTGTTTAGTTAGGCAGGCCTAGTTCAATGCACAGTTCAAGGTGTTTGTTCAGGGAGAGGGCTTAGGATGAGATGACTCAACTGATTGCAAAATGTTCTATAACAAGAGTGATGCAATTCTTCATATGTCACTGCATAAATAGTACATTACAGCGGATGTTCATTAGTGGAAAGAGATTCCTGAAGAAGCGCTTAAGTCTGTTTGAGCTCCAGATGAGGAATCTTTAGAGCTCCAAGTCCTTAAGCAGCAACAAAAAGGCTAAACATGCTGCTGGTGAAAAAAACTCATATAGTCATATGAACTACTGTAAAAGTGACACTATAATGCTATGCTATAATGGTACTGTACTTAGTTTAATTCCAAAACTAGACATCTACAGTATCAATGTTTTTACTTATTATTATTATTTTATTTCTTGTTATTATTTAGCATAAACCTTCTTTTGCATACAACCAAAACTAACATCCTTGAATATAACTTGCTCCACATCACAGCCAAAATATATCCTGTACTGCAATGTTATAATAGTTTTCAATCTAACATGATTTTTAATCAGGCACTCAAATGCATTTCTTGTCTGTATTTGTGCCTTCTTGACTTATATGTAATCATTAAGCTTGTATTCAATGGTCCGCATTCCTGCAGTGCAGTTTTGTGTTAGTAGAAAAACTAGCTGAAGCAATCTTGCCACAATCCTTAGATATCAAGGATCCAGATTTTGCTGTGGGTATAACCACCCATCTTGGTTATTTATTGTGGAGTGGGTAAGTCGCTCACAATTTGATCATTATTAAATTAAGAAAGCACATTATACTGGGAATGTATGGATTTTACAACAAATCAGTTGTTTTACAAGTGGATTTATTTAAGATGATAAATGGGTCATCATTTGAGGTTCATTCACAGCTTCCACCTCAGGTTTAATAGGAAACTCCATTGCTTAAAGGTTATGGATATATTCAAAAAATGAAGCATGAAAGAAACAATGTTTGTCACTACTCTAATTTGTACAATAGGTCCAGCATTCACAAAGTGCAATTGTTTCTTTGCTCTAAACTAGGATCCTAGTCTTGTTATTGCTGTTTGAGCACTTAAATTATATGTATCACAGTGGAATTAAAGGGCACTGCGCAGGCTGAATATAAAATGCTGCTGTTATTTGTTTTCTGTGAAATGAGTGTGTGTGAGAGGGGCAGTCCTGAATGGAAGCTGTTTGCATGTCAAGATTGATGGAGATCAAGCTCAGACAGCAGAGAATGAAGTCATGTCTCTGCACCCGGTGAGAAGTGCTTTATTATCAAATTGGGCTTTTACAGGAATCTCTCCTGCCCCTTTTGTGTGCTTCAGTGGTGTAGGTTGTCATTTGCATTTCTCATTTGATGAGTATCTTAGCCTTTACACTGATGCAACACCAGAGGCAGAAGCTGTTTCAACAGTCTGGTAGCTGCTATTGAGTGTGCTTGGACAACCAGATGCAGATGTACAGTATATACAGTAGTTTTTGATGATCAATGTCATTTCAACATCCTTTTAGCAATATGCTTTGTTTTAATTGGATCAAAACCTTGCAGACAGCGTGACACTTGATTTTAAATGTACACATTCAGTATATTCAGACTCCATTATTATCTAGCTGTAAATTACCGATAATATAAATAAAACAGTATAGCAAAGAAGAATAATCGACCTTCTCTGTTTTCAGTCTGGAGAAACAGCATTATTATAGAACTCTGAACTTCCTCAATAACCTTTTGAATGTTTTTATATAAACAGATAAACCAGTTTACTTACAAAGGGAAACCATGTGCTTCAGTTTGCTCATTTGTTGTTTGCTGTTAGGCGCTTATTTATTCAAGAGTTTTAATGAGAGGTTCCTTGGAAAATCCCATAGATTTTTAAACACCAGATTGTCTTTTTTCCCTCCAGAAACACAACTATTTGTATAAAGAGATGTCTCACACATCTCTTTATACATCTCTACCTGCACCTGCTCTTTGGCCCCATTTGCTCTTGTTTCATTTAAGATTTGTTAATCGCTTGTTATTTGTGTTCAGGCATGCAACACAGCATTTTAAAGAATAATCGCTTCTCAAAAGGTTTCTGAAGACTAAACAGGAGGAAATGTGATGGATTGGCAGTAGAGCTGTGCAAAGACGTCTTTGCCAGACTTTTCAGCCTGGTTTCCACTGTAGTGCCAGGATTTCTCAGGGGGTCCACAATTATTCTTTAGGTCTGCCTCTTAAGCTGTAAAAATCTTAGTGTCACAAACCTTTCTTGCTGTTGTAAAGTCTAGACTCTTTAATGCCCAAATTGTACTGGAAGTGTCTTAAGAACTTGCTTCATTCAAGAAACAGCGAGACGAAATCCTCAGGGCAATTAAGCATTGGCAGCCATCCATCCAACCATTTTCTAACAGCTTCATTTAATTCAGTGTCACCAGGAAGCCTGAGCCTATCCCAGAAAGCACTGGCCACAAGGATGCCACTTCATTGCAGGGCACGCACACAGACCCAAACGCGCACATGCTCCCTATGTTTGTGTGCTAGCATTGTGGTTCACTGCGTTCTCTCTTTCTGATGAAGGTGAGTGGAAAGTGCCTCCCTCAAACACATTTCGTACCCGTGACACTCTCACCTGTTGTGAATCACAGCCACTCTGTGGGCTGAGCCTCTGAATCAGAGCCACACTGTACTCTCCACTGTCGGTGTACTAATATTGAACCCTTCAGTGTGTTATGGAGAGGATGATTCACAGGTCAGGCCTTTCTGTACAGTGCGTCAGGATGCGTGCATTTTGGAAGCCTTTTGACCATAAACTTCATAGAGTTGATTTAATCTGAGTGCAGACGCAGTGATAATCTTATAATTGGCTTTGAAACCTAAACCAACACCTGGACCTCTAAATGTGTTTAGTGTATTTTATTATTTTTTATGTCCAAAAGTTTAGATTATGATTTAGTTTAAAATAAGATGTGTGTTTTAGGTTAGTTTATGTAGTGGATTACATTAGAAAAGCTGACAAGGGCCCCATGATAGATCATCCTGACACTACCAGCCTTGCTGCCTTAGATTTTAATGTTTTAAATGGTCTGACGAACCCCTCCTAGGATCCTATCTGATCCTTGTTTCTTTCTTTACATTTTTCTTCATTTAATGTCACTTTCTATTGTTCTGACAGAGAAAAAATAGATTGAATCTGTGTTTAGAGAAACTGATTATTTTGTAGGTTTTGATGGGATGATAATAGTGTTGGCAGTGAAACCTTTATAGGTTTTCTGTGAAAATGAACAGTGGTGGCTTTTGTCTAATGCTTCTTGGGGAAGACGACACAATCCTGCTCCTTCTAGGTGTCTCTTCACTTGACTCTACTCACTAGTCTTCTAACTCTTCAGTCTTCAGTCATCACTAGAGTAATAAAGGCATTTAGTTTCATGACACCACATTTTCAGTCTTCTCTAATCACTTTAACACTTCAACTCAGCTCTTCCCAAAACAAGAAATCTTCACTAAAAGCTATAAACCTTTCCCAGCTGATCCTGTTTGGCCAGGGATATTGCTCTCCCAGGGAGACAGGTGTACTCCTTCTCTCTCATCTCACTCCAAGAGTGCCTGTCTGCTGATTGTAAGGCACAGGGAATACTCAGGACTCAACCTGCTCCACCTAGAGTCCTCTCTCAGCTATGAGGAGTTGGTACACTGCTACCTTTCAAAGTGCTGCCCCACTCCTCCGGGTGCTGATGTATCCAGGCAATCCTAATTCAGATGACCCACCATGTTCCTTTACAATGCACTATATCCCTATTGAGCTGACATCTAAGGTATGTTTTCTTTTCTCCCTAGCTCACCAAGTCCTCTGGGCCTATAACCTAGTCCAATCCATTATTAGAAAAATCCCCACATTCACTCTTCTCCTCTTCCCACTACAGCTCACCTACTAACAGAATCCCTTTTCTTCACCAGCTGTTCCCATAAGCCCCTTAATTTAGCCCAGAGGAGCCTATACCTACAACTCCTTTCCCTCATATGGAATTTCACTTCCTCTGAGTGCTAGCTGCTCAATTAGATCAGGTGTGCGTCACTCTACAGGTTTTTCCAATTAACAGGCTAGCTCTAAATCTGGGATTTGACCTGTTGTTTTAATATTAGCAGCTTTTGATCCAATATACAGCCAGTATATAGACAGTTCCCTGAAGGACCCCAGGGAATTAGTTTCCACTTTGAATACTAGCTTAGATCCTAGTTAATAAGTGTAATTGATTTAGGGTTAACATTATCATTACCTTTCACTATTTTGAATAGCTATAAAAATTATAAAAGTTTTTTATGCTTTTGGATAGAAATGGAAATTGTTTTTAGCCTTGGTGTGCATCATAAATTTTGAATCCTAATGCTGTCATTTTATTGTGCTTGTTCTAATTGTCATTTTTGTTGAGAATTTAATTTTTTTTTCAGTAGGCAGCCAAAACACCTGAGCTTTCACCTCAAACATTCACCTTTAGACGACCCTGCAATCCCAAGTTTGTGCTCATTTTGATTGGTTACATATTTATTTAATATGATTGATATTATAAGTGATACTGGATCTGCTTTTTAAACCAACTAGGGGTTAGAATTATTAAACTGAAACTAGAGATTTTAAAGGAAAGAAGTGCAACAGAATTGTATAGTTTGCCCTTCCTTTCAATACTACTATAAAAAAAGCAGGTCTTTCGACAAGATAGTCATGTCTTTATTTTCTATTTGCATTGCGAGGTCTGACCTTCATGTAACTCTGGTGTTATTCTTTCCTTACTAAATGTCAGACAGGGTGTAGTATCATTTCTTGATCTAGGCCATTTGTGGGTGCTCTTTAAGTAAAGTCTTCTCTCTCGTAATGCCGTGAGCATTTTATTGTGAGAAAGTGTCACAGAATACTGGCTTAAGATAACCAAAATGCTAAAGCCAATTGCTGAAACAGCTGCTTCTTCCCTTTTCGAAAACGTGATCCAGTTTCACACAGTGGATGTGACTCACGATTATCTAGCTGAGGTCTATCCTACAAGCACAAACCATGTATGAAATAGTTTGGTCCCCCTTTAGGTATAAAAATATAGTGTTTCTCTGTAGAATTTCTGCTTGGTGCTCAATATGTTTTTCCCCACAACATAAGAAGTGTGCAGGGTGTCATGGTGATGCAGTGGTGAGCATTGCTGCCTCACAATGCTGAGTCCCTGGGGTCAGTTCTTAGGGGGCGGTCTATGTGAAGTTCTCCCATTTGTTCATATACAGTAGGTTTTTTCCAGGTGTTTTCTCCAGGTGTTTCTGGTTTCCTCCCACAGTCCAAGGATATACAGGTACAGTCCCAGTCAAAAAATTTGAGGACACCTGCTTGAAACCTGTTTTTTCATGATTATCTGTGCTTTAAACAGTATAAACACTTAATATTTAATTAGATGATATGTGTACTTATAATCTTAAATGAACTGCATCGAAAATGTTAATTTTTCATTTTCAATAAAATGAACACCCAAGGCAAGCAAATTTCAATCTGAAGCCCAGGTTAGTTAAAAGTCAGAAATTTGTATAACGTGGTGTCAGAACATTAAAAGAAGTTTAAAACTGTCTTTGTTAGATGTTCTCACAGTTAACTAGCACATTACCTCATTTACCTTTTGTCACCAATTATTGGTAAACAGGTGAGGGTCCACGATTACTATAAATATAGGGAGCATGGGCAAAGGTTTATAATTCCTGAATGAACTTGGCACAATTTGCTCAGTAAACAAGGAAAAAGGAAAGTCTATAATTACTTTAAGAAATGAAGGCCAATCTTTAAGACAAATTGCAAGAACTTTGCAAGTGTCAGTAACTGCTGTGGCCAAGACTATCAAATGATATGAAGAAACTGGTACTCATGAAGACCCAAAACGTTCAGGCAGGCCAAAGGTGACCTCAGAACCAGAGAATATGTTCATTAGAGTCAGAAGTCTGTGAAACTGGCGACTAACTGTCCCTGAAATACAAGCTGCGCTCAATGCAACTAGAAGTACAGGTGTTTCAACATCAAATGTTCAGAGGAGGTTGCCTGAAGCTGGCTCAAAGGTCCAATTTCTGTATTTTTTGGCCCAGGCAAGTCTCTTCCTCTTATTCTGCACTTAACAATGGTTTCTCTGCAACAATTCTTCCTGGTAGGCCAGCTTCACGTAACATAAAAGTTACTATTATTGTAATATTTATTAGTGTTGTGTGTGGTGTTCTAATAATGTTTTAATCTTAAAAAAATAATAACTTTTAAGAACTTTTCGCATTCAATGAACTTGAACTAAGAAACAGTAGCAATAGATACAGTGTGGAGGAGTCATCAGTACTTTAGACTTAGAATAGGAGGGTTGTAGGTTCAAATATTGGGATCAGTCCTACAAATGGTGGTGTAAAGTATTTGTATCTCCAGAAGAGCAACCAGATATATTCTGTAGTTTAGGTGAATGTCATACACTAATAGGCAGAAGAAACAGAACCTTTTTCATCTTGAATGAAGAAGATTGCAAGGGGACCTGAGGCAACTATTCAAAATTATCAAAGGCACTGGCAAAGTGAACCTAGAGGATTTCCTCAGAATGAACAGTGAAACATGAACCGGAGGACATAAGTGAAAATTAGGCCTAAATGCATTTAAAACAGGAAACAAGAGACACCTCTTTACCCAAAGGCTTATGGGAATCTGGAACAAGCTACTAAGCCATGTAGAAGCTGGTACCCTGGTTTCTTCAAGAAATGTCTGGATGAAATCCTCAGATCAGTTAGCTATCAAACGGGCTAGATGTGCCAAATGGCTTTCTCTCATTTGTAACCATTTTTATATTCTTTGTGTGTAACTATTCTTATAATCTTATGTGTACCTGACATGTTGTGATTGTCATTTTCAAGCCCTGTTTAAGAAAATTTTAAGTTCAAGGAAGAGAGTTGAATGGAGAGTCCTATCACTGAAGATGTAAACCCATTGAAGACTTTTTAGAAACATTGAAAAAATCTAACATTTAAATAAATAAAGCAGTGGTTGTGGTTTTCAAACGTCATCTCTCAGTAAAAGTTTGATTTGTATCTCTAGAATGAAGCAAGTGAATTTTCCCTTCTGCGGGGGACGTTAGGTGATTTCCAGACCTTTACAACCAACTTTCTTCTCTTGCAGCCTGGGGAGCTGTGTTTTTAAGGTTTGCACTGTTTGTACGAAGCACAAGGTTATCTAATGGCCCATAATGTAGTTCCTCAAGTGGGAGTTTTGTGATCTTAAACCAGGAATTTAGACATTCCCAGAAAATCCTCCTGTGGACTTGAGTGAAGATGAATTACAGTAGAAACCAAATTTTGCAATAAAATATTTTCCTCTTTCAGTACAGAATATGATATGATACAAAAGATAAATTCTGAGCACGGTCATTCTGCTTGTGGATTGGCAGGAGTGAGAGAATATAGTTGCACTTTCAGAAAAGGTTTTGTTTGAGTCAGGAACCAATGAGTCAAAGTGTTGTTTTCTACATACTGTAACACTGTCACACACGTAGCTGTTTGTGTGTTTCTTATCCGATCATAATATAGACCTCACTCGTGTTCAGGGTCTGAAGAGGGAGGGAGGACTGAGAAAACGTTATATAATATAATATAATATATATATATAATATAACATTACTGTATATTCTATAATATCTTATCTCATCTTATAGTATGTGTGACACTTTGTGGGGGAGTTTGACAGTGTGACGTCTCAACTACAATAAAACGCACAGATAAATCCAATAATCAGAGCGCTACAGAATGCTAAACAGCATTTTACATTGAATGACCTCTTAGCTAGGAACACTACATTTGCAGACTTGTCCTCCATGTTTTCAAAAAGCATAACATGACTCTTCAGTCACAACCTGTCAGAAAACACAGCAGGTTTTTGCTTTAGCTTGCTTTAGCCTCTTTATGCATACTCCCCTTTATTGTGAAATTCTGAAGGACAGGTGCTTTTGGAATTGTGTCTTCTTGGAGAAACTTGTTTCACTTTGTGTCTCACCTCTGAGGATTTTAAGTCTATAAATCTCTTTTTTTCTTCAATAAGCTTTGCCAAAAGCACCATGTCAGTCAGAAGCAAGCCTCACTTTGGACAAACAAAAAGATGTTTATGTGTATTTACTGCAATTGGTTATGCTTTTTAGTGTAATGGCTATAAAGCTAAGGAAGAAATGCTAAGCAACACATGTTCCATATGAGAGTATATTAACAAAAAGTTTCTAATAAAATGCTTCATTCCTTTCAATGGCTTTTCCCCCTTTTTTACAACTACATTCTAACACTAAAAAGCAATTTACCATTCCCTTTCCAACATGGGACAAATACGCATTTGGAATGTTGACACTTAATAAAGAAGAATTAAACTTGAAAACATACAAAAAAGTTAGGTGCACTGCGAGACATGGCTGAGTAAATTGCTCCAGACTCCCAGAACCCTTTGTTGTAATAAAGTGAATCCTGTTCTCAGTTTTAAACGCACTTCCAATTTCTTTCCATTTGTTTCTTTTGTATTATTCTAACCCCAATGGTGTTCACTGTACACTCTCACTTGCCCGATCTGTATATAGCTGGGAGAGAAAATTACATCATTTCCTGTTATACACTGCTGTAATCTTATTTTTCAAAGGAAAATTACTTGGAAGCCCACACATTGCCCCCTTGTCTGTACCCTGTGAGCCATCTACGTTTGTTATAAAAATCTCTCAGAGTCCTAAGTTATAACCACAAAATGGAGTGGTGGCCATCAAAAGCACCATAGTCCTATTTCTTTTGGTATTTGTTATGATTTATTGTTCGTTATTTAATTATTTATGTCTCTATTGAAATTATTTATTAGACAGAAAACCATTACATTAAATGCATATTTTGTTTTTCAAGGACGGAGGCAAAGTAAAAATAACTCTTAATAATCCATTTAGAATGAGAAGTAATATTTCTTCCAGTAACTATTTCATTATTAAGAGGCCTGTTCCAATGGTATTCTATCCAGTGGTCTTCATGTGAAGTAGAACTTAACAAAATTGCCCAGGTGTACAAACTAGAACCACTGCATTGGCTCTAATATACACATTTTTCAGTTAGTTTTCTACTGTCTCATTCTTATTTTTTTCTTTTTGAGCAAAATGTGATGCACAGATGTTTATTGTGGAGTGTTATAAGCACCGCTGAAGGAAGATATTCATGTTCCAAACAACACTCTTTATTTTAAAGTTTATCATTTTACAAGATACGTCTTGGTGCATCACAGTTTTTGTGATGGTTTTTATGATGACATTTACAGTGCAGTGTTAGTCATGCAGGTAAGGTAGAAGGGTATGTGTTAGCAATGTGTTCATTCCTTTTGATGGATGACAAAGCTTTTAATTGACAGGGAAATAATTCAGAGACACTTGTGGCAATTGTTCTTTGTTTTTTGCAGTGGTGAAGAATTGTGAAAAGGAGTCTTAAAAACATCAGATAACATGGCAGTGTCAAGAGCAAGTGAATCAAATTGTGGCTTCTCTGTGACTTAAGTGCTACACCAGTGAATGGTCAGTAGCACTCTTAAATGCACAATCTGCAAACACTGTTCAAAATATGAGAAATGTACATCATAAATGTATATAGTATTGCTTTCAGCAATATCTGGAAAAGACAATTTGCTTTATTTAAATATTTAGTGTAGATTTGCTACTGATATCTTCTTGGCCAACTAGTGTGACACATTCATCTCTGTCTTGGTCCCTTTATTGATTAATTTAGTAAAGGGCTACATGTAGGCACAGAATGTCATTTTGCAGTTGTTCTTTCTCAGCAAACAGAATAACGACAATACGTTGACAACAACATAATATGCATCAGAACTGGGGCTTTTGGCCCAGATTAGGATCAGCGGCGCAACCACAATGAGAAAGCTGAAAAACGTGCCTCGTTGCCACATGACATTGAGTGCAAAAGTGGGTCATGATGTACAGAAGATTTGCTGAATGTTCAAGCGCCTACTTCTCGATTCACCCACTTAGGGCTCCTATGTGCGAGCCGGTGAGGAGGTGAGCTGGAGACAGTGGCGTCACTTGAAAAAGGCCGCCGTGAACATCTCGAAAACACAGCAGAGGCGAGATTCGGAGAACTGAAAAAATGGAGGGTGCTTTTTTTCTGTGTATGATGCTAGTACAGACAAGCTCAGTTTAACCCTTTAGTGCCCACACTGGAAACTGGAAAAAAAAACAAACTGAAAAGAATTAATACGGGTATGACCCTGATAGGAAATGGAATGACCTTTCTATTTCTGTTGGTAAATGTTAAACATTCAATTTACATTTACAAAAAAGCAGTCACATATTTTGGCCTTAAGTTAATTTTCCATGATACCTTTTAAATTACCTGTGTATAGATCTTCATGTCACATCTTCGTTGTTGCTTTTACTGTTGTAATGACCTCAAAGACCAGAATTTAGATTCTGCCTTTTATCATGTCTTAGCTCATGTCAAAAACTACATACCAACACAGTCCAACCTTCAAAGTCCCCATATGAAAGTTCACAGTGTGAATTTATCATGCTGTTTCAGCACTTGTACTATGAGTTTACCAATTTTTTCCCTGTTCCCTAACATGACTTCACTATTCTTTGTCAGGCTGTATCATGGAAAGCTCATGATATTGACTGACTTTAATAACAATTGCTCTGAAATGTTTATAATATACAGAAATGTTGCTAAGACCATGTTGGATCATGGTTCCATACCACCGTGACTCAGTATTGTAAATGCCAGCAAGGGTATTGTAGAACCAGAGTAAACCATAGAAAAACATAATAATCTTTCTTTAGAGCCCACCTTTGTTTTGAAGAGGAGTACACATAAAAGAAAGATGTCTGCAATCTTTCTAAAAGTGAGAAACCTTATGAAAAACTAAATCTGATACACAAAGTGGGGGAAAAGTAAAATTGCAACACACAACTTCTAAAGATGTTGTTGGTGATATAAAGAAACAATATCGGAAAGAATGGGAATATATTATCACTGGCTGAGAGACTTCAGCTATCTATTTTAAACAACTGCGAGAACTGAATGCGCAGCACAGGCCAGAATTTAGAGTAACCTCTTCTTTCACAAGCCCAGGAGGAGAATAGGTGAGAATGGTTAATAAAAAATGGTGGAATCTGGTTGAAGATGAAATAGGAACAGCTTGCCTCAGGTCTAGTTAATGCACACTAAGGCCATTGCTAAATCCATGGCTGTCAAGCAGGGATGATGTATGGATTGTAGGGCCATATTTCACAGTAAGGAATCAGGCAGAGCTTGGAGCCTTTGAGCAAATAACCCTGCTGACAAGCTGTGAAGCCCACACCTTGTTCAGCCAAAGGGTTTTTAGGAACAGGCTAAAAATACTTCCTTCTTGGAGGAGTAGATTAGTAATTTTAGGTGGCAACATGTCATGTCATCATGTCTTGTTCAGGACTGTCATTGGCTTTTAAAGGGTGGTGACAGGAATGTGTGTGGACATCAACCAGAGAGACTGCTCTAATCTAAACACAGCAGAGTGATGGTGGTGTCTATTGCAAACCAGCCTCTCTAGATCCCTGGGCTGCTCTCGTGCTTGTTTATTTAAAGGCTTTTGCAAGGGCTGCTCACTCTCATAGCCTCTCAATGACCCGCAGGCCTGCAGCTTCCAAGGGGATTAATTAAAGAAATGGGAAAAAAAAGGAAAAAATATTGGAGACCACGACAACAAAAAAGGTCTGTATGAACCAAAGTAGATGACTTTGGAACATGCACAAACCATCGTAGAGCTGGTCAAATTACATTGTAAAGTAGATAGATGCAGAAATAAAGTGCTTGTGTTGACAGAATGAATGAGGTCAATGTGACTAACAGGTCTGTTGTCCTCAAGATCGCATTTGATGTGTTATGAATTATATTTTTATTTCTACTTGAGTGTTTTGACTCTTGTGCCATGTGGTTGTTCGTGTGTCAGATCTGATTTGGTATAATCTAAACCACACAAAAAAAATTGCTGTTGCTCAGATCACGAATTCACACACCCGGAAATGAAATTAAGGTGCTAACTGAAGCTGTACAATTCAGTATCGGGTTACTGAAATCCACTTCCTCGTGGATTGAAGATGTGTGTTTTGAGAAGCTGTTATTGTTGTTTGTTGCTATTTTACCTTTTTTTGACTTTTTTAGAGCAGCTCTTGCTGATATTACAGATGGGTGTCATAGAAGATATTAAACTAGGCTGAATAAAGTGAACACGAGGATACAGAGAATATAATAAGTGAAGTTACAGGTACAATAAATGAAAATGGCATTTAAATTTTGTTTTGCAAGCACATTTAACGAATAGTACAATTTGTTCTTTTACAAGGTCTTTGAAAGCATGTTGTTTTCAAGTTAATACCTGGTGATTGGCTCCCAAGCTGTATCATATTTGCAGAAGGGAATTATTTTATATCTATAATCTTTTAAAATTACCTGAGCAAACATTATTTGTAAGGTGAGGCTTGTTTTATGGTTTGTACTGTTTTAAAATGATCCCTACCTTGTTTGTTTCCATGCCAGATCAGAAAAGAGGTTAAGTTTAATGTAAAGCTTAATAGTACCTTCATAGGTCTACAGTAAATATAGATAAATTACATTTTGCATGTCATCATTGCCTTCATTGGTCAACATCTGGACAAAGGTCTCCAACAAATTCTACACAGACTACTTTTTTCTCTGGAACAAGTAATAGGTTTATTCCATGCTGAAAAGAGAAGAGAGAAAACACAACGTTTCGGCTATGAAGCCTTCTTCAGGTGTGAGACCTTCTCCTTTGCAGACTACGCATGCTGACGCAGCCACCCACCTGAACTACAGTACTTGTTTCTCTGTTTACATCTTACTTTTTTCCCTACAAACATTGTTTCCATCTTGCTGTCTTACAGAAGGTCTCCTTCTTGGATGGTTTTTTTTTATCTCCTGGCATCTAGTTCAGTATTTCCTCAATCCAACAATAATTTGCTCTTTGTGCTATATGGTACAGCTCATTGCCATTTTAGTCTCTTCACTCCCACAGTGACGTCACACACTCATTTCTGATCTGACCTTCTCATTCCCTTTGCTGTCTCTTTTTCCCTTTCCTGTTTTTGTCTTTTTGTTTTTTAAACAAGCAGCTTCCTGTCTCAATTTTTGTACTCAGGGTCTGGGTTTCACATCTGTATGTTAACACTCATTGGTCAAAGATGTACTTTCTGAGACAGAAAGGGAGCTTCTCCTTCAGGGTCATTCCAGTTTTTGACATCTGTTTTTCTTTTGGTGCTATTAAATGACATACATATATTTGTATTCCCATTTTATACATTTTAGTGAGTTTTTTTTTACACTAGCTGAACAAGCTCATCAGGAGAGCAAGCTCTGTCATTGGGTCTGACCTGGACCCCTTGGAGGTAGTGGCTGAGAGGAGAATGGTGTCCAAACTAGAGGCCATCATGGACAACATCTCCCATCCCCTCTATGACAGGCTTGTAGAAATGAAGAGCACGTTCAGCAATAGACTGATTCATCCACGGTGCGACAGGGAGCGCTACAGGAGGTCATTCTTGCCTTCTGCCATAAGACTGTACAACGCATCCACCTTGCGTCTGGGCAGAGGCAACATTGACAGTGACCTGTTTCTGGACTGAACACATCTACACATCTACTGCTACATCTGTTCTTTTTCTTTTCCCGTTTACAACAGATTTTTGTGCAATATATTCCAGGGACCCATGCAATACATTTCTATTTATATTTATATCTATATTTACATATATATTTATATTCATATGTGCAATACGATTTTTCTGCGTACTGTTCTGTTCTAGTTTGTTCTTTGTGTGTCCTGGACTGTAACTCTTTTAGTGCACCCCTCACTGTACTGATTGTATTGTATGTATTGTATCATTATTATTATTGTATCATTCGTTACACTGTGGCTGTGTTGTCTGTGTTAAGCTGCTGTTGCACTGCAATTTCCCTCACGGGATCAATAAAGTATCTATCTATCTAGCTCCTTTTGTTCTTCTACTAGTAGTAGTCTTCTACTCTAGGTGCAGCTGTTGCTGTCATTGGAAAATCTTTGGTGATTTAAGCAGGTTCTGCATACATAGTATATTATACACAAATAACTGGGTATTAGCATCCATAACACCTAGATCTCTTCTCTTTTGTAGCCATGAGCCGCATTTGGAATGACTGGGTTCCCTTACATGAAAGGAAAAGCGTTGTCAAGTTACCTTTATGCCTTTCACAGGGAATAACAACTGCCATGAATTAAACGTGTTTGAGGACATTTCTTGGGTGTTCTAGATATTGATGCATTTTGGCTTTACCACCTTGTCTGAGGATGAGGAGACTGGGACCCCCATGCAGAACGAGGAGTGAACCAAGGGACAGCAGCACAGGTGGAGATGGAGTAGGGGAGGGACGCTGGAGACAAAATGCAAAAAGAAGATGGGTTTGCAAATCACATGTTGCTTTGGCAAGCATTATGATTAGTAACAGCTGGGACAATAGTGGCTTGGTTGTCATCATCATTTCAGTTAACGTATATTTACTGCTGTTTCTGACTTATATCATTTTAATGTACAGAGAAAGGGAAAGGTTTTAATCTGAATTTCAGCTAAGGATTCTTGATACTGTCATGTTGGTTGCTGGAAGAAGGCAGAAATGACAACTTTATGACAGTTTGCACTGTCACATTTCAGATTGTCACCACCACAACCCACTCCTAGTCTTTGTTTTTCATGTACAGTCTCGCTGTTGATGACTGACTGGAGGCGATGACAGTGCTTTTCCAAGGTGAACAGATACTGAGCTAATGGGGTTCTGTGACACTGTTATGCAATCCAGCCTCAGTTTTTCCTACAGTGTTGTCTTTTTTCCAAATTCTTTGTGAGAGAAGAAAATAGAAACCATACATATGTTATTTGAAAACCTCTCACTATCCCCATTACCCCTCCCAGTCTCTACAATCAAGACTCAGTTGTGAAGCATTTCTGTGAAGTAAAAAATTGAACCAGAGTATTAGCGAACTGAAAAAAAGTCCAAATGAGTTCATTTGAAACTCAGAGAAAGTGAATATGCAGCTGGCATTACCCTTGAGAATTCATGATTTGTACAGCACTTGCGGCTAATAATTTAAAACGGTCCCTTCTCCACATCTCTCAAAACAAAATAAAAGTAGTCACAGGTTACTGCATAGTTTCAAGGACAATCCTTTACCGTGATGTTACATTAAAGCCAGCACTTCAATGTACTTGAAATATGTGAAGTCATTATTCTGTAGTTTAGGACTGGGATTCGTAACACTTAAAGGCACTTTCACCATCCTGATTCCAAAGTAATGAGTCAGCTCCAAAATTGAAGACAGATTTGAACTGTTAAAGAAAAAAAACATAATGCCTGGACTTAATGAAAAATGAATGTGGTAAAAATGTCCCAAATTATGCCAATAAGCAGAACAGATTTCCTCTACTAAGACTTTGAATCAGCTATTTCTGCCTTACTCTGTTTATTTTTTAGTGTGGGGGTGTAGACACATGATCCACCTCGAAAAGTGATTTATTTATGAATTCCATCACAACCCCCTTTGACTAATGGGCTGCCAAGAATCATTTTGTGTGTTTATAATGTTGGATAGGCCATTTCCCATGTTACAGTTTGCCTGCGGTAATATCTTATTTATATGAGGCCAGATATGGGAGAACAGAGAGTTTTATTTTGGGATATTCCCAAAAGACAGCTCCAATTTCTTCAGTGCTAGCTATTTGCTAACTACGTGCCTCGCTTCAGGTTCTACAAAACGACAGCTGAGTGGAGAAAACATTAACAGTTAAAAGAAAACAGAACCGAGCAATGAAGTATGAAGTTTCTTAAGAGCTTGCATGTGTGGGTATTCCAGTGCTCTTAACATTTGATCTGAGAACATTTCTTGATACAAAGGATTCAGTGTAGGACCATTGATGCAGACAGAAAGGTTTCCCCATCTGAAATTCTCGGGGAGAAAAGGGCCTTCTGATTTCGCTAAAGGAGATTGTTAACGAAAATGGAAAACTCAGTAGTTTGGTTAGATCCTTATGAATGCAATAGAGAGACGAAATAAGTATAAAGTATTTGCTGTGACTCGCCTAGCTGAGGAAATAGCAAGCTGTCTACCATAAGATAGGGGCCCAAACCCTCTCACTATTGCGAGGATTGAGCTAGGAGCTAGGGAGTTTCCTGCAAGAGTATAATGTAGATAGGAAAGTTGGATGGGGTGGATGCAGGAGATACCCAAAAGTAAGACCTTGGTTTGATATTTATATATGCAGGTGAGCAGAAGTGTATACAATTAGCCTTCCTCCCAAATCTCTGTTATAAACTCCATGAAAATGCAATTTAGGAAACCATACCCGAAATGATTTGCAAACAACTCTAAGATTACTCCTTTTTTCACTGACCTCACTGGCAACACCCTTCTAAACAAGGCACAGTTTGTCAAGCAAAATCTTTTCTGAGTAATATAGAAAAAGGATAGGGCTCCAGGACATTTCATCCATCATGAGATTACCAAATATAAATAAATTAGCTTGAGAGAGCAGATTCTGGAAATCACACCTCACTTGTAACAGTGACTCAGCTCAGCATGCAAAACTTAAGAGGCTTCAATATTCTTGAGCAACCTTCTGTACTGTAGATCTATTGATGTGCATGACCTTGACTTAGTAACCTAGACTTGGAAACACAAAGACCCTGTAATCACTGCAGAAAATGCCATGGGATCTTTAAGACTTTTGTGGTTGGTTTCAAAATCAGCTATTGTTTTGGAAGACCTCAAAAAGAAAGTGCGGTGAGCCATGGGGTTATTTTCTTGACCCTTGAAGTAGTGGGGTGTGGATGGGGGCTCCTTTTGTAGTTCCATCAGAGCTCTCACACAGGCATCCTTTTGTCTTTTGGCTAAAGTATGGGTCTGCAAAAGGATGACTTTTAACCGGTCATGTACAGTACGTACACCTTTTGTGATCCTGTGAAAGCGGTTTCCCGATATTAACAAGGCCGACTCTCATCCAAGTTCAGCTGCCCTTTCGTGGCCAACTAAAAATAAAAATGAAAACAAGAGTGAGCCTGAGTGAAATTCCTCTTTCGAAATTCAATTAAATCAGCTGCCTGAAGCATGGTTTGGAGAAGTGCGTCACATACATTAAAAATAGGGACCATCAGCTGCTTGGCGTGACCAGAAGTACGCTTCCGAAAACAAAAAGTTTTTTAAAAAAGCGAACACCCTTGCGCTGAAACTGCATTTTCTGCTGTTCTAAATGTTAAGTTTGGGGAACAGCTTTTTAAGCATTTTTTATTATTTCTTTTTAATCAGAAAAATAAACAATAAACATTCATAAACTTTGGTCAAGGCAGAGGAGCTGTTTGTATCTAAGCCAGTAAATGTGGAAAGGCAATTTTCTTGTGTGCTGTACAGTTTTGTTTTTCTGAAGAACTTAAAAGCACATAGGAAAGATAACTCAAGCCGTTTGTATTGGCATAGCATCTGAAATCTGAAGCTGTTCCCCTGCTAGGAGGAGAGCATGCCATTTTGGCCTTTTAATATCCAGAAGTAAGCCTGATGAGAAACTTTTTCTTAATTAGCAACACGTATAGGGTCTCTTACATGTACAGTATTTCCATTTTATTACCAGTATATAACATAAATGCATTCTATATATTAGAACAAGTAAGAGGTTTATTCCATGCTGAAAAAAAAGAAGAAAAAACACAACGTTTCGGCCATGGAGCCTTTGCAGCTACTTCTATAGCTTCTGAACTTCTATATAGTAGTACTTGCACACTTGTACAACTATATGTGGGGTAGTGGTGCTAGATATGTGGAGTTTGTATATTCTCCCCCTGCTCACATGGGTTTCTGCCACATGCTCAGGTTTACTCCCACAGTCCAAAAACATACTAGCGTGTTAATTGACTTATGGGAAAATTAGCCCTGGTGTGAGAGTGTGCGTGTTTGTGCCTCTGTGAGTGACCTAAGATGGACAACTTCTTGTCCAGGGTGTACCCTGCCTTGTGCTCATTGGTTGCTTGGTTAAACTTTGGCTCTCCTGCCACCCTGTATTGGCTAAATTGGTTAGAAAAGGAGACACTTCTTTACCCAAAGGGTTGTGCGTGAATGGAATAAGCTAATACACTGTTTTGAAGCCAATACCCTGGCTTCTTTCAAGAAACAGTTGGGTGAGTGCATCAGATCAATTAACTACTAAGTAAGGGCTAAAAGCCTCCTCTCGTTTGTAACCATTCTTATGTTCTTCGCCTGTGATGGGCTGTGTGGAGGGTGTGTGTTAAGGTACAGTATGTTAAAGGGATCTGAAACCCGTTACCACCATTTCTGGCCAGTATGGCATGTGGATCAGACCAGACAGAATTTCACTGTTTGCCTGGTTGTTATATAGCATGCCTATAAGATTGCAAAGAATTTCTATGTCCCCAAGTGCACTTGAGCAATTGTATTTCTCATTTTATACTCACCTGGTTTGGAACTACTAATTGTTTCATTATATTTCAGCTCAAACTGTACTGCACAGGGACAGTGAGGAAAAGCAGACTGGCTCCTCTGACCTGCCCAGCTGGCCGTACAGCCATTTATCTTTAAACATTTTGCAATCTCCACACTGCCTCACAGGAGAACTAGGCTCCACTTCGTGAGGGGTCATTCTCTGTCACTGATGTTACTGCAAGCCTTCAGGCAATGCACTGGAGTTTCTGTTGACTGCAAAGCCAAGAGAGCCCTAGTTAACTAATCCCATGTACCTCTGTCAGAATTCATGCTGCTTCACGTAGACTCCTAGTCGCAGTAAACTAGTGACACGACCAAGACTCAAGTCAGAGATGTCTGGATCAGAGAACGCCCATTCTGCTGAGGCACACCAGAGTGTCTTCTCTCAAAGCTTGACAAAATGTTTGTCCTTGGTCTCCAAACTGACAAGATTATGGGCTGCTTGTGGCTTCCAGTAATGTGGTCGCAGGAAATTCAGGATTCAAAGCACCCCTGCTCACTGTCCGCCCACCCCCAGAGAAGCACACATCTGCTTTTCCGGTCCGATTCTGTAAAAGCCACGGTGCTGCGAGCAGATGGGAAAGTTAATGCGGATAAAGCTGCCGTGTCTGGAATAACACGGCTCAAGAAAAACAAACGAGACAAATGAGAGAACATTTCTGCTTGCAGCACATGAAAATAAACTCTTTGTTTGGAAATGGAAAACTACAATAAATTATTTCTTTTTTAATTAAAAAAACACCTTTGAAACTCTAACAAGTGTTTCTGAAGGTACCTTGTTGCTTGTGTATCTTCTCAATGTGTATCTTCCCTTGTGGTTTATGCTTTTTAAAAAAAAAATCTAGGTTTTTAAGTGCAATCTGATTATTGAAGTAATTATTAAATGCCAGAGGAAGTTTTTATGTTAAAGTGCGAAGATAAATTTCTTGTTTTGTGTGTGGTTTGCTGCAGAGGAAATGATAGTGGCCATTTTATAGGTAAAGGGAGAGTCCCAGAATTCTTTTTAAGGACTTTTTGAAGTGACAATAGTTTTAAGTCAGAGAGTCTGGCAGATTTTGATTAATGACTCATACAACTACATTATTCAATGTGCCAGGAAATTTCCATTGCTAAACAGTATTTCTTTACAAGATAGCAATGGTTAGCTTTAAACTGTCTTAGTGGTTTAATGGATCGTGGTTTAAAGTTATGATGGTTTTAATGGGCTTCACTGCATTCTATAGCTGATTTTGAATTCAGAACCGGTAAAATAAAGACAGATGACTTTATTTGCTAAATAAAATCAGTTGTCAATGGAAGGAAGTTAAGTATACATCTATGTATGATTTATTTTAATAGGAAAATAGGCCTACCATTGAGGAATGTTATTACATTCATATATCAGAGATGTCCTCACTAGGAATATAGCCTATTTAGTTTTAAATCCAAAAATTTCCCGGTTGCATATTATCAGAGATGGAAGAATAAGTAAAAAAAACATCCATAAGACAGTACCCAGAATGTTTTTAGGCTACAATTTAGATAAATATAAATCAGTAGTTTTGGCAAACTGATCAGAGATCATCACACTGTAAATAATCACAGTGTTTGATCTCCTTTGTCTCCTGTACTTACACTGTGAATGCTTTCCTGCAAGTTAAATGATCATGACAGTTTGTCAGTGAATGAAAAAGATGGGGTGTCAGCAGTACATTCAGGAACACTATGCCTCCAACAGCATCCTGGTTTTTTAGCTCTTTTCTGGGAAAAGGCGGAACTTGGCAGAAGGGCTAAAGGACATTGCTTTTGAGAAATACAGCTATGAGCTCTAAAGTCCAATTAAATGCTGGAATCAAAATATAGCAAAGTACTGCAGAATCTGTTGGAAGGTCTAGAACTAGCCATTGAGATTAATGACAGAGGATTATGTTTCTTTAAAGAAAATGACTTTAAATGACTTTAAAGTCTAGGAAACTAGAAATCAGGATTGCTGCCTCAGGTTCACCACCAGTTTAAGTCTTGTTTAGGCATGAGGTATTCAGGCTGCAGTCCTTAAAACCAGCAGAATTCTTCAAGGCCTCCTGTGTGTTTATGTTCCTCAGAGGATGCAGGAAAGAGAGAGGATGTGAGAAAGAGGCAGACAGATTTACACTCTCTCCAGTGCTCTGACCTTTACCACAGAAGATTCCACACACCAGAGCTACTCTTTTGATTTTGACAAACCCTAACTGTTGTAAGGATGATTCTTTGGGTACTATCACACTCTTTTCTGGTGGCTTGAGTTCACTAAGCTTCATTTTTATTTTTCTCTATGACAGCAGGAATCCTTAATGCGTACTTGGAGTTAGCATTTGCTTGACAAAAATACATTTCTGGCGTGTCCAATTCAGAATGGAAACATCATGTACTACATTAGTGCACTGACTATGACTAATTTCTACGATAAAAATTAATGCTTTTCAAAATAAGAGCAATGCAGCACTGAGAAACCATTCTGAATTGGAACCTTGATTTTTGTACAAACAATCATCATCACTACATCACAACCTTTTAGGTCCTAGGTTCAATTCCAGACTAGAATACCTGCTGTGTAGAGTTTGTATGGTAGCCCAACGTTCATGTCAGTTCTATTCCTCCCATTTTTCAAAAAGATGCAGGCTAAGTTATAGGGTGTCTACATGCTTGTCTGCTTCGTGATAGATCTGTATTCCATTCAGGATGTTGTCCCACTTTGTGCATTATGCTTCCAGGATAGGCCCTGGTTTGTTAATAATAACAAGTTATTGATGGCTTTTACAAATTAATATGGTTCTGTATATGTGTGTTATTTTGTAACCATCTTACAGAGAAGGGGAGAGATGAAAAACAGGACTGGATTCACAGAACCCATGTTTGTTGATACACAAAACTGCCATACAGAAACTGTTTTGCTTTGACAGTGAGATAATCCACCTGAAATTAAAAGCTAAGCACAAATGTGTAGTAGCCTCAAGCCTCCTGACTTGGCAACTTGGATATACTTTGCATCTAGCCCACCACTGTAGAAAAACCAGGAAAAAATGGTTCATTGCTCTAGTTTTCGTTTGTAATTTGGAAGGCTCCTGTTTCTTGTTTGTTTTTACAATATGTACTCACAATATTGCTAGGCCTTCCCGCTCCCTCCTCTTTCTGATTGGGCTGTTTGAGGATGAGCTCTGTAAGACATTTCTTCTCTGGAGTTCAAACTCCACCCTCCCATCTGAAAGGAGCCAGAAGGGACTGTTCTGCCTTATCACCCTATAAACATGTCACCACAAACCAGCTGCACCACACTCCAGCCTCCCTCCTCCCCTCTGCCCTCAGCCCCAGGTCTGGTTTGGGGGAAAGGGGGGGCAATCTGACAGCTTGGCAAGAGGTTGCAGCAGAGGTTGGGAGGTGAGTCACCACGGCGTCTTCTGGAAAACAGCTCAACGATTAAAACCGAACATCCTTTCTGAAGTTAGGAAGCTGGGAGGATCACACTGAAAGAATAGGAGAGAACTCTAAAATATTGACTCTTTTCCCCCTGTGGGTGACTTGCTTCATTCCAGTGCAGCCTAATTTAAAAAGAAGTAATATCCTCTTGGAGCTCTTCAATGGGTAGTAAACACCACAGAATCTCCATTCACATTTTAGGACATGTGATTGTTTATTCTGGTTGACTGGGTAGGAAGAAGCTTTCTTCCCTAAAATATTTTAACAATGTACTTTGCAACTATCCCAATCCACTACCATTAAAAATATGCTAGCATATTAATGAATTGTTTAGCCTATGCCTTTGTCCAAGGTGATTTGAAATAATTGCAATTATACAACAGGAATGCAGATTTCAATCAGCTGTAACTAAGTTGCATAGTGATGTACTGTTTTTGGGAGACTGCGCCAGAAATTTCTCTAACTTAATTCCATTGTTTTGGGCTAGAAGTAAACATGTTTAAGTTTGTGAAACCTAAATCTTATTTGGGCGTTACACTGCAAAGAGTTTTTAAAGTTAATCACAGTTCAAATGCAGACAGACTTCAAAATCCAACTAACAAAAAGGTTTTAAATATACAGCATTATCCAAAATAAGCATGCCTCACAACAGATATTGGATTCTGTATATTTTAATGCACTTTGCCTTGGATCTGAAAGTTGCTTTTGATAAAGATGTCAGCAAAATAAATCAACATTAAAAACATAATAAAATATCATACAGTATATACAGTATATAGTTATTGATTTACAGAAGGAAATGCATTCTGTCTGGCTAGTCTCAGGAATAATAATTGAAAAACAGTATTCAATGACACAAAAGGGAAGTTCTGCCATGACTGTATGTTCTTTTCTTTATGCATAAAGTGTCTGAAAAGTGCTTTAAAGAACAATAAAAATGGAAATTAGTGAACTCAAGCCACAGGAAAACAGTGTTTATGTTCTTATTATGATTTGAGGAATCAGAAGTGTTTCCCTAATAATGCAATATCTAGTGTCTGTTTTCAATTAAGGAAGGATAAGCTCAAGTGCTTAGTCCTTAGCAACAAAACCATCTGGGGAAATCATAGCAATTGACAATTTTATTATTATAAGACAGAAGTATTTATTTCTCTATGCTGCTTTATAAACAAATCAACTGGGTCCTTTTACTGTAACTCCTTAAATGACTGAAAAATCATTTTTCAATTTAGACAGCTTAGTTTACAGAGAGCAATTGAGGATAATACAGGCATAAATATTGTATTCTGCTCTCATTTTAAGATACTTAAAGAAGGTATGTGAATTTATATCCAGATCCTTCACTCCAAATGAAACTGTGCAGAGTCAGCCTGGAGGCAAAAAGCATGTTGAAAGCATAATCTAGCTAGATAAAAGCAATGATCTAGCTACTGTAGGTAAGCACACCTAAGAATAAGCATTGCTTACTCATGAAAGGAAGGCTTCTCAGGAGGGAGATAGTTGGTGGTGATATATTTTTTCATTTTCTTAAATATATACAAATAACACAATGGAGAACCGCTGTTCTGTGTCAGCTACTACCTTTTATTTCTATGGTTGCTTACCTCACCAATAAAAGATGACCCTAACAAACGCTTCTGTCATCAAGGTGTTAAGTGTCAGGGAAAGAGTTTTAAAATTGTTATTCTCCAGTAGACTTAACTGTACTCAGAGACATGCATGTGTTTTTAATACTTCATTTTAAATAACTGTGTTTGAGCATTTTCCCAGATCAAATCATTCAATCAAGATGAATGTACTGTCACTCCCATTATTCTGTCTTCCTACAGCTGAGGTTGTATTACTTTTTTATTACAGGTGTGTAAGTTGTAAGAGCTCCATTATTGGGGGTTCAATTTCAAATGTTTTGGAAGTTTGTGTAGAGTTGGAAGACTGTCTGACTTAGAGTAGTCTGGAAGGTGCGTGACATGCCCTTGTCAGCCACATATAGCTCTCAAGGTCATTAAGACTGGAAAACATATTGATCTGACAACTGATTGTCTAGTTCACTCACACTGATGGTGGCCTCAGACTGAGATGAGTTTTTGCTCATCAAAGCATCATTCGATGATGCTCATCAACCATCATCAAAGCATCATCATTTGATGAGTTTCATTTCTCAATGATCATTAATTCAATATGGTCAAGGGGGTACGAACCAGTACTGAACACCATTTAATTGTGTAGGCAACTCATGCTTAGAGAGGAAGGTTTATACTTAAAATGTAATATTGTTTGAATGAATCTGTAGATCTTTGTCTTGTTTACAGTGTTGTAGGTTACTTCTGAAATATATAATTTTATTATGCATCTGCATGGATCTGCTATGTGTGCAGCAGGGGATTATGTACTGTATAATGAGGCATTAGAACTTATTTGTTTCTTATTAATGCCTCTTTCTATACTGTATATGCAATATAACACCAGCTCAAAACTGTGCATCGTTCAGGGCCTGATTAAGATGTTCATGCAGGAGTCAGAAAACCCTGTTGTGGAATGGTATGGATACACTTGACCCTATCACTTTGTTTCAGAGGATCGTTTTAGTATCACAGTGTTCTATTGGTCAGCTTTTGGTGTTTTTCACATCTGGCCTTTTGGCTTTCAGATAGAAATGGACAGTCGTTGGCTTTCTGAAGCTGGTTTAAAATGATCGGTCAAAAGATCCCAGTTCCTGTCATGCAGGTGTCTCCTGCCTATAATTGCTGCCTTCGATAGCAGCCTCAGTAGACACCATATTTTAAACAGACCACACACATTTGGCTCTTTTAGATTTTGTCTTTATAAGTCCCAGTTTTCTGGCACTGTGCACTGACAGTGCAAGTCAATGGCTATTATGACTGCAGCTGTGTCACTTGTGAGATCCTGCCCTTTTCCACTACAGCTATTCAAAGCTGTTACTTATGATCATGTCCTCTAAAAGCCTCTTTAAAACTGCAGAAAAAATGTACCTTTAAGAAGTAGCACATCATTAGATGGCAAATGTGTGATAGCTAGTTCAAATACAGTATATTACTTCACCAGTCCAGCTCTAGTAATGTCGTACTGAATATTTTACTCATCTTTTGGAGTCTGTGATGTTAAACTCAAATTGTTGCCTCTGAACTGGATAGTGTGCAATTAGGTGCTTGCTGAGACTAATTTAATCAAATAAATGGAAGCTTGATTTTTTTAAGAAAGGAGACTATGAGAAAGAGAATGGACAGAAAGCATTGCTTTCTAGGACAAACTCCTGCTGCTCCAAAAGTTATCTGGTATCTTAAAAGCAACAATTCATTTAATTGCATACAACCACTATAATATAACCAATGCCAATGCTTTATTTATTAGAACATTGAGGTTTATTCTTTAATTTGGGAGAGACATTTGGGAATGTATTGATAGAGGTGTCTGATTTAAAAAATCAGCCGGAACAGATTACTCATGTGTATATATTCTAAATTAAAAACCAGACCTGATCAGCTTTGCACATGTAACAACAGGAGACTTGGAAATGCGTTCTGTAAGGCATAGATGACAAGGTTGCTTTGATTTTCAGTTAGAATGCGGAATGAATATGCAGCCATTTCTCAGAAATTTAACCAAACAATATGTGTTCTTCTAGGCAGGTGGCGCAGCAAGTTTTGTTTGTTTTTCAATACAGTATTTTAAACTCACTCATGTGTCCCACATGTGGTGCAAAGTGATGTCCAACATTTTGTCGGCTGCAATTTTGACACCTACTAAAGGTCAATTTAGACACAAAGCAAGCCAGCAGAAGTGCCCTTGATAATGCTCTAATGAAGCCATGTTTCATTGCAAACTAGGACCAGATTTTGGATCTGACTTTAGCCTGGGAAAATTCCACCCACATCCCAAATGAGCAATCATAAAAAATGGAGAGCCAGAGAGGCTTCTTTCAAGGAACCCACATTTTATGTTTCAGAGCTCACTTGCGGTGTGAGTGGTTAGGATGCAGCAGAGATAGAAGAGATAGCAAATCCTGAGTTTGTCTTCCAGCCGTCTGCCACAGGCACCCTCTTTGACCCCACAAGTGCACTTTGAAACTTTGGCCTCCCCATCTGGGTTTCTGTGCATTATAGAAGAAAAACAAACAGAGCTGTTATATATAAAACATTTCTTGTCGCATGTACAATAGTTGTTAAAAAGTCAGACATGACTAGGTCTGCAGGGTAAAGACAGAAACGGGAAGTGAAAAGAAATAATTATCCAGTTTGACAAATGCATGAAAAAGTGTTAACTGTGCTAACTGTGCCTATTGACAAATTATGGCAAGCAATCAGTGCCGAATGAACAAAGCTTTTATGAGAGGGATCAGTTTGTCCTATGGTGCCACGGTGGTGCAGAAGTTAGCATTACTGCCTCACAGAACTGGGGCATTGAGATCAATTCAGAGGTGAACTGAGGTGCTATCTGCATGGAGCTTGCATGTTCTCTTTGTGTTCACATGGGTTTCCACCAGGTGCTCGTGTATTCTCCCACATTCCAAAGACATGCTGGTAGGTTAATTGGCTTCTGGGAAAACTGGAACTGTTGTTAGTATGTGTGGATCTGTCTGCGCTTGCCCTGCGATGGCATGGTGTCCCGTCTAGGGTGTTGCTTGCCGGGATCGGCTCTGGCTCACCCACAACCCCGAATTGGAAGATGCGGTTAGATAATGGATGGATGTTGTCCTGCTTGTAATATATACTATACTATTTTTGGTAACTCAAGAATCAGCATGCCAAATTCATAATGAATTCTGACTGAACAGCATGGGGATAAACAAAGAAAGTCTCCTGCATTTCGTCTGCCTTCATTAACCTAAAGCCCAGCGTTAACTCTTACTGCAACACATCTGAAAATCTGCAGCTGCTATCAGTATTAGTAATTCTTGTTATAAAAAATGACGGACAATCCCTGTTAATGGACTAATCCAATGGCTTTAAAAATCCCAGATCTTGCATTCCCTAAAGCACACTTGCTATGATCTTATCAATTACAGCTTATTTACATTAAAAAGTACAGCTAAAGATATTTGGATTAGAAGTACACTAGGATTTCCACTGGTGGTTGATAGTAACACAACAAGAAAAGTGTTGAGGGTTGGCAGAAAGTGGGCATGTGTGTTGGGGGGAGGCTTGTTTTTAGGGGGGGGTGTGCTTTCCAGTTGGTTATTACTGGCAGGTACACGCCTGTAGTTCCAGGTGAATCTGGCGCCTGGGACACCCTGCTTTGATCCGAAGGAGGGAAACATGAGACTGCAGAACAGGTCTGAGAGCTTGCATTTATTCGCTGGAGGGGCTTTTGCCTGTTATTAAGCAGCCTCTCTGATTGATGAAGTATGGACTCTTGGATTTATGAGCTTACTCAGGAAGCGGTGAATAACAGGGGTGGTCCTGTCCTTTAATATCTTGTTGTCTGGAAGCCATGAATTAATCTGTGCTCTCCCTGTCGAAGTGAAATAGGGTTGGGGATTAGTGAAGAATGTGAGCTGACAGAAGACTGTCAAGAGCTCTTTTAGCGAAACAGACCAAAATATATAAACACGCACTCAATGACTGGAATATTTATAATTCTCGGTTTGACTGACCACTGCCTAGAGTTTAAAGTGAATGAGCTGTGCTTTTAAACAGAGAGAAAATTACCATAAGCACTCTAACAATTCATACTCCAAGATCTCTAGAAGAAGGTCTAAAAATATTTTTGCACACAGGCAAGGTTATCTCAGGTGAGAAGTCATGCTAATATTTTGGTTCTCATTGGCCAAGGCAGATGTGAGAGGACTTGGGAAGGGCTGTAGGAAAGATGAGTGCATATCTGAATGCAAGGGCAAAGATTGTACTGCCACCAAATGATTGATACAAGGCTTCACGAATTTAGGTGGCATACAGCAAAGAAATAGGAGTGTCTCTTTGAGCTATCACCGATTGACAGATGGTGTGGCATATTTTATGTGCTCTTCATGGTTTTAAAGAACATGTTAATGGCTAACCTTGCCTAACAGGAATTTTCATCAACATTCTGCATCCTTTTTAAGAGTCTTCCTTCTTTTTTGGTGAATTCAAAAAGAAGGTGATTTTTGAATGCATCAATTGCATGTTTTATTGAATGTTAATAAAATGTTAGTTACCTTTTTGTTTTTTTGACAGAAAGGAACAATCACTACACGTTAGGAATGGTGATGTGCGTGATTATGAATGGACCAAAACTTCAGCTGCTGCAGAGAGCAGGCCATTTATGTGACCTCAGTCAGTAAAATTCTTTACATAGATGTTGATGTCCTCACCTCCTGTATTTTGAAACAATGCTAAACATTGTTTTGACAATAAAGGCCCTATAAATTCTGAATGTTTGTCAGATATCTGTGATGCAGTGAAAGCTTTTGTGGCAGCGTCTGCCATGTACAATTTGCCTTTTTGAGTAGTATAAAATCCTTGCGGGATGTTTGTCATTCCCCAAAACCCGTAGTTTTTCAAGACAAAATACTGATTCAACTGCTAGACCATCCCAAGTTTTATCCATTCTTGATTAGAAACTGGAATCATTGGCCTATAATGGTTTCCATATTTGGGGGAAGGAAATGCATTTCAGTGCATCAACTATCCAGGGATTAATCTTTAAGGGAAGTAACATGAAAAGGTTGACATTTATAAATAGGATTTTAATTCCTGTGGTAGAACATTGAGATGGATTGAGACATTTTCTAAACTCTCCTTGCCTTAACAAGCTCAATGAACATGTTCAGACACTGACTTGGAGTTAGACTCATGGGCTGCTTTGCAGTGTTTTTTCAGCGATTTGTGTTACAGCGTTTTACTCAGCAAATATTTTCCTTTTCTTAAATGTATTTTCTTTGAGTATTTATATTCCTCCAAAATACCATTCACTTACTCATTTACTTCAATTACTTTAGTAAAAGTTTAAAAATCAGGTTAGATGAAGTTTTAACTCTCGTGTTTCAATTTATTTGTGTTGCCTTGTCATCTTCAACATTAATCCTGTTGTATTAATACAATACATCATTAATACCCCTGTCTTGTTGAGACAAAGCGGTGTAATACAGATGCTTTATAAGAAACCTCATCTCATTTTTCTGACTGGTCTTCCAGTATTAATTGAATATTGTGACTGGCATGTAAATTATTCAGACATTTATTATCCATGGAATCAAAAATAACAACTACACCCTTGAAATATTGTACTTACTCTTTCACAGGCTAAGATCTCTTCAAACACAACAATGTGGTTATTGGCAATTGAAAAAAAAAGGTTTTGTCTGCGTATGAAAACTAATCCTGACATTCAAATTGAATTGCTCTTCAACATGACTGCTTCTTACTTAAGTCATCCATACTTTTTCAGAAGTATGAAATGGCAGGATTAAAAAAACAATAGGTTCCACCCAATTTATTATCTGGTAGAAGTTTAAAAATTAAATTGAGATGACAGAAAAGTGTTATCATAAAGACCCAACAGACTCCACTTTGGTTTCTTGAAAATTATACCCTCTTGATGCTTTTAAAGCAAAGATGAAGTGAAGCATTTTAATTGCAGACATTCAATACCTTTTACAGCTCTTCCAAAACTAGGGATTCAATCATTTTGGAGGTTGTCTTACTTTAAACAAACATATACAGTATCAATGTGAAAGGGGATTCAATAAAAGATTCAAAGACTCCAAACCACCTCCTGCACTGCTGTTCTCAAGGTGTTATTTAATCCTGCATAGCCAAATAGCTTCAACCCACTATCCTGATCATCATGGTCTTTTCAAGCGGCCATTTTGTACATTTTTTGCATTTCTTATTTCCACCTTGTGTTTTTCAGTTAGTCTTTTGTGGTTGATTTTTCTTGCCAACACACTGCCCCAGACGTGTAAAATATGAGAATAAAACGTAAGATTCCGCTTCACTCCACTTCATAATATAAAGCAAATCCGATGTACTTCTTAACGAGTGTAAGTTAGTGTGTTAGAGCTCTGGGCCTTGTCACATCTAGAATGGCACACGTATATGTAGTCCCACACAAAAAGGCCAACAAAAGCACAGGTTCAAGTCTGAGTCGCTAGTTGACTATGACTGTGATTCCTCCAGCAGTGACACACAATGGGCTGAGTGCCACCAAGGATGAGGTCGGAAAAGTCTGCCAGGGTTATTTGGGCTTTCAGTGATACAGTGACATGCTGATTGTGCTGAATCCCCAAGTATGGGTGCCAAGTCACAGGCTCAAAGGTGGGCAGGCAGGAGTAGTCTGCTTACACTTCCTCATTCTCCCCTTGTGTGAACACAGGCTTCACACCTTCGAGCAGAGGTATGAACACACAACGGACAATTCCACATCTTGCGGGTAGAACAAAAACTTACTGGTAATTCTGAATTTTTAAAATGAAACAAAAACAGCTAGAAAATGTTGTGCAACTTGTAACTATAATTGCTTACCTCTTAAACATAACCTTCCCCAACACTTTGGGGACATAACCTTTTATAAAGTCCATTGAAACATCTACAGTACTTTAACCAACAAATTAGAGTGCATATTTTAATCCTGACTCCTTTTTTCATCAGGGTATGAGGATAACAGTTGATACGAAGTTTGAAATGGAGCCAAGGTTTAACTCCAGAAAGAGATATTTCAACATCAAGGGAAGGCATGCAGTACATTCGACTTGAGTCTTATCTTAATGGGCGAATTTGATTTCCTCTGGTTGAGACCCACTTTGCTGTGTAAAGCCGTAGGTCTGGTCAGTCAGCCAGCTGCAATGCATTTATCTCCCACAGTACCTCACAGTACCAGACTCTGCAGACCTCTGGGTGCGGTCTGGAATTCAGACAGAGGAAGTGTGAAACCTGCACAGAGTACTGTATGTTCTACAGCAGCTGTAGCCTGACCATAATCTTGAATGCTGGCAATCAGCTCGTGATTGCAATAAAATTAGTGATCCTTCTCTTTTTATTTTATCTGTGCTAAACAAGCCAGAAACAGAGAGTCACACAAATGATTTAAAGCTCTTGAGTTCTGGGCTGCCTCTGTGTTTTGGAAATATAAAACCCAGAAACATGTGTAAGGTGAAGTGTTTTTGGAAAGTAAATTTAACATTTTTGAAAGAGTGCATTTATTCTAGACGAACACAGAGGCCTTGGTCTATCGAAACATAAGATGGTATTGGTAAGTGTTTAGAATGTGATCAAGGAAGATCAAGGATGTCTTGGGGTAAAACTGTGGAACTTTCAACTAAAGGATTCAGATCCCACTGTTGACACAAAGAGACTTTGCCCTCAACTGATTTATCTAGTTCAGGATTTAAAAAAAAAATCTAAGCAGGGATCTTAAAATCTAGTGAAGTGCGGTTTGGGGAAATGCTTTGCATGGGTATAACAGAGCAAAGTTGAAAGAGAAAAAATTGAGCCCTGTACCAGGTCTTGATGTTGCAATGACAACTTTTACTTTTTCCTCACGACTGGCTTCTGTCAACATGGCAGAGAAGGGAGTGTGCCCAGGGTGTTGATAGGTACTTCGTTCAGCGTCCAGAATTTGTATGGAAGCTGCCATTTCAGAAAAAAAAGAGCAGATAATAATCAGGCAGAGGTCCTGACCGCCCTGATAAAAATAAGGCGACAGAGAGCGGGAGTGAGTTGCACACCCCACTGTGGCTTCAGTTTTTCGTTTGGCAGGGAGGCTGTACTTGTTTTTGCTGTAAGGCAAGTTGAATTAAGCTGAAGTGGAAAGAGTTCACTTGTAAAAAAGTGAAAGCCCCGTTATTTAAATAGCATATAAAGTGTTTCTTAAGCACCTCAAGGGTGCGTTCTAATTTGTAACAAAAGGAAAGTAATTGAATACATATACAGTATCTTCACTAGCAGAGATTTGTATTTTATGCCCAGATTGAGAAAGAAAACATAAATAAAGCTAATTTAAACAAGGTTTCTTCAGCCCTATCTGGATGAAGCACAATCAAAATACAGAGAGATTTGGGATCTAATGCGGTATTCTCTCACCAAGGACCAAGAGCAAGAGGCAATTTGAACAGGCACATTTTTGTGTCCTGCTTGCAAGAGTTTCCACACCAAGCTAGTACATCGTCTAAAGACAGATGAAATGATGACAAATACAGACTAAATCTTTGCTCCGTTCATTACGGCATTCATTCTCCACGTGCATACAGCATGTATTACATACATTCATATATGTGTAACATAATAGTCTCCTTGCAACGTTTTCCATCTGAATACTTTTCGAGTTTAGAATGCGAGCACAGAGTGTTTACTGGCACCCCGCCTTTTTGTAGCGTGTTCAGCCTTATTTTTTTTCCCCTTCCATTTTTGTTTAATTTGTGGAAAAAGCTATAAACATTTGTGTATGATTTGTGGAAAATAAACTGTCCGGAGGTTGTGCTTTTTGGAAGGGAGAGGGCCTCTTGACTGCGCAGGGAGACGAGTGCTCAAGTCTTTGTGGTGAAGTGTTAAACTATATATAGCCCACAGCAGGTCAGAGAAGGGCCAGAACTTGCGTCAGCTTGTGGGGTAAATAGTTGTCTTTTGGCAGCAAACTGTCTTTTTTTGTGAAAATTCAGCAAAGATTCAAGTGGCTGAAGAGGAGGAGGGGAACTTTGATATTAAAAGTTTGTGACTCTTATTATGGATTGCACAACTGGATTTCATTAAGTGAAACAGGACAAGCAATGATTAACCCTCCTTTCCTTGGGGACTCTGCATTCTCTCATTCACAGCCTGTAGAGTCTTGTCTTTGTGGTCAAGTGTTACAGGGGATACGTTTACTTATACTTTTCAACTTGTGCTGTATTTTTCTCGTGGCTTTCTGTTTGGGTTTAAAACCGGTCATTGAAACAGACAATAACCTATGTTTTTTTTTTAATCAGAATTAGGAATGTTAAAATGCTGGTGGAGTAAGGAGGGCCAGAGATGGGTGGATGAAAAAGAGGGCCCTGTGTATAGTCTCTACAAGCTGAGTTTCTATAGCCCTGGCAACAGTATCCTGTCCCTTCTTTCATCATAAGGAGGGCTATGTCTTCTGTCTGTGCTGGCTTTTAGGTCTCACCTTTATCCATCCATTTTCTAACAGCTCCTTAACAGGTTATGGGGGAGCCGAAACCTATAACAGCAAGCAGCCGGTGTAAGGCAGGGTACACTGTGGACGCCAGTCTATCGTCTGGCAGACAGACACAAACACAAACACAAATGTGCACACATTTCTGCCAGGGCCAGTGTTTCCCAGAAGCCAATATCTCTTTGGACTGTAGGAGGAAACCAGAGCACCTGGAGGAGACCCATGCGGATATAGGAACAACGTACACACCAGGAATTGAACCCAGGGCCCAAGCGCATTGAGGCAGCAATTTAAACAACTGCACCAGGGTGCTGCCCTCTTAACCGTATCTGCTTCATAAAATAATGACTCACAGGTCACCAGTTCCTTGGTGTCAGATTTCTGCAACAGGAACCATATGAGCTATATGAGTTGTCAAGCCAATGTTGCTAAAAGTGTAATGGGAGCTGTCCAGGCTCCAGCAAAGCGTAGTTCAGGCCCCTATGCAGACGGTATAATCTGGAAGTAGGTGGAGAAGGACATCAGAGGAAGGTACAGCATGATTGGACAGGTAGACAGACAGGGGGGCGTGACGACGGTGATCTGGTGCTCGGGGGGCGTGGTTTTGAAAAACAAGTTCAGACAGTCCAAGGGGAAAATCTGGGGCCCAGTCCAAAACTGGGGGATCCATCCAAGACAAGACAAACACGGTTAAAATCCGGAAGGGGATCCAGAACAGGGACAGGGAATAAAACCAAAGTAATGAGGCCAGACGCACCGAACCCTGGATTCAGCTGGTCAGGACGCCGTGAGGAAGCCTATGCTGTCAGGTCTCTCCTGGACCCACTAGTAGGTGGGCTTCTGGGCATCCATCTTCCAATGCTGTGCCAGGAATAGCGAGAGCGCCAGGCTTAAATAATGAGACATAACAGGGGGCAGGTGTAAGTAATCAACTAAAATACGAAAGGGATAGAGTGCCCTTAAGAGGAGGGATTACAATCATGACAAAAAGATTGACACCTAAAGGATTTGAGTGAAGAGTAGGGCTGACACCAGGTGTGAAGAGAGGATGCAGGATGTTTTCTTTAATACTCCAGTTTTGGAGAAACTACTGTGAGACATATTTGGGTTAACATGTTCAGTGTTTTGTGTGTGATAATTTGCTTGGTGCGAGTGAAGTTTTATTTAATCTCTGACCCAGGGAAAAGTGTGGTGTGGACGGTTGAGGAGAGAATGAAGGCTTGCGCTGTGTCTGTTCTTCTTTTTTCTTCTTCTTGCTTGGTCTGCTAGTTTTGTTTTGTTTTTGTCAAAGTTTCGTAATCGGCCAGTGAAAGCTCTGTTTTCCTTCACATGAATGCCTAAAACCCTATACCGAACCCAGGATTTTACACTAAATCTGTAGCCTAAGAAAGGTAACAAGCAACAGAGGCTTGGAAAGCATCCTGTAATATTGCTCAAAGCTCACTGATCTTTTTCAAGCTTCTTAAAGAAATTCCACTGAACAAGAAAACTATGAAGAACAACAAAATTTCAAACCAGGATAGTTCTAGTTAGTTAGGTACTAATACCTGACCCCATACATGTGCATTTCCTTGTTCACATTTTCATGTTGACCCTTGTCAGTTTCCTTCCGAGTTTGAAAACTTTAATGATGTATGTTACTCTTTTACTTTATTTATATGTTACTTTATTTCTCTTTTTGTTCTTTGGAGATTTCTTATTTTCCTTCTCAGAAAGTTTGATTTCTTCATCCCAGTTTTGTTGCACTGTATCAAATCCTTGTGAAAAACAGCCTAGCTCCAGCTCCAACTGGTTTTGGAGCAGAAATAAGCTATAGCAGGCAGTACAGAGTTTTAGCTATGGACTCATAGCTTGGGTTATGAGGTCATGGGTTCAAGTACCTTGCTATAGACACTGCTGTTGTAGCCTTGAACAAGGTAGTTTACTCCACTTGGTCCAGTCCAGCCTGCTTTGCAGTTGGGTTCCAGCATTGCTTGGAATGACCTTGAAACAGTCCTCTGTCCCATCCAGGTCAGGCATGTGTTGTACAGTCTGAATAGTACTACAGAAACCAGAAGCTTCGGTCTGGTGAGCCTCCAGGCTCCAGTATGGAGTTTGCATTTCATGGTGTGAAATCTATACCCTGACCATCATGCATTGCATTTTTTTAATCAAACTAAGAAAAGCATTGTTTAATACTAAAGAAAACTCTGAAGATTATCATTGATTATCATATTGCGTAGTCATATCATAAGTCTTTGAAAGGGAGGATGGGAAATTACACTTGGGGAATCCGAAAAAAAAGTATTTAAGTGTTGCCATTTGTTCTTTCAGAGAATTATCATGGTCATGGTTACATGGAAAATTGTATGTGAGACACCTCATTGAGAAAACAAAAGGTCATCTATTTTGCTTTGAAGAACTTATAACCCATTTCTTGATTATAATACATGGTATTTTTAAAATTTCTTCAAGTTCAGATGTAGACTAAAGCAATTAAATCATTGAAACGTTCAGTTGTGCAAAGCAACCTTGATGTCATGATGATTGTGCACAAAAAAGTCATTTGATTCTAATGTCAGCAAAGCAATAGTGCTCATTTTCAAAACAGCCCACACAACTGTTTCATTTTCCAGCCTCTGTAAGCTTTAAATAAACTTCATTTTAATCAGACTGACGTGCAGGAATCTCTATCTTATCGTGTCACATATTTATTCATCTGTCCATTTTGTAACTGCTTTATCCAGTTCCAGTATGTGGAGGAGCCAGAACCCATCTCTGCAAGCATTGGGCACAAGGCACAATAAACCTTGGATGGGACACCATTCCATTGCAGGGTTCACACACACACACACACACACACACACACACACACACACACACACACACACACACACACAGGGATTAATTTTCCTAGAAGCCAATTAACCTACCATGTCTTTGGACTGTGGGAGGAAACTAGAGAACCCGGAGGAAACCCACATGAGCATAGGGAGAACATGCAAACTCCACTGAGATAGCACCCCAGGTTTGGATTTGAACCCGGGGCCCTAGCACTGCCAGGCAGTAATACTAGCCTCTGCCTGCCCCCATTTTATTTATCAATCAAGCAAAGAAAAAGAGTTAAACGGATATTGCTAAAGTAATCAGGTTAAAAATATTTCAGCTTGTTTGGTGGTGATAAACATAACTCTTAGATAAGAATGTAAATATCCTGATGATGGATGATTACATACAGGAAGATGCTCAAGAAAGTAATACCTAAACTTAAGATCTGTAAATATCACAGTATTTTATAAACAGATGTTTAAAGTATATTATATGGGAACTCAAATGTACTGAGATGGATTCCCTCTATATGTATTCCCTATGTATTTTTGTCACACAGCTTTCCATAATTTCCTATGTTAATGATCACAAAGCCAATGAGAACAGTTGCCTTTATCCTGGTCCTCATCCAAGCCAATGGTGTGGAACTCCTGATTATCTGCTTCTGCAGTCTTGCAAAATAACAAGTTACAGATACAAAATCCAAACAACATCACCTAATGATGATCAGAGAAAACCTGTCTCTGTGTTGGGAAGAGGTTTTCCTTCATTTTATTCCCTTTCATATTTTCATTGTTGTAAGTTGATCTGATACTTCAAGCCCTTTCCAGTTCTTATTTTCCACTTCTTGCTTCTTATTTGTTCCCATGCATGTCCTACATGGATTTCCCATGAGAATCTTTAGATTTGTCATTTTCTTGGAATATTATTGCTCGGAATTAAATGAAAATCACACTATGAAACATCTCTACACCAGTGTATAGGTGTATATATAGTGTGTATATAGCTTCAGGAAATGGATGAGCAAGTGTTGTGTTACTCCATTTTATTTATTGAATCTATGAGTGTGCACATTTTCACCACTGGGTTTACTTGATGAGTGCTGAACCTTGTATTATTAACTTTGTTGCATTTTCTGCTTCTTAGGTAACGGCAAAAGACTGTTGACACTGTACTAAATAATTAATAATAATTAATAATATTAAAATTAATAATCATAATAATAATTGCTTACAATTATGTATGGCTTTTCTGGACACTCCACTCAAAGCACTTAACAGGTAATAGAGACCCTTCTCCACCACCACCAATGTGCAGCCTCCACCTGGATGTGGACATCTCCAAAAAACTGCTTCTGTCAGATGTATTTTTTTGTTAAATAAGGCCAAAACTTGCATATAATATGGACCATACCAGAAGATGAAAGCCAGTTGTTGGATGTTTTACAACACCTTAAACACAGCTGTCTTTGGAGATGATGGAAAGAGTCTGCAGAAAGCATTCCAAGATTAATAATAAATCTCTCAGAGATTTTTCTTTTTGCTGTCACATCCCTCTGAGGGTCAACATTTCGCCTCTTGTGTTCCAGAAGTCGTCAGTCCGCTTGTGTAAACGTCTTGTGTCTTTTTTCCCTGCACAGCCCAGCCATTGAGGGAGACCATGCTGTGCTGTTATCTTCAGGGGTTGAGTTTACACACACACATACACAAAGAGAAGAAACAGCTGCCTCGCCCAACTCGGGGAACTCTTTCTTCTGAGGTACTTGACCCTGCTGTTTACTTAAGTGAATAGTAATAGCCACAGTATTGTGTACTTAAAAGGTCAGAGGTCAATGTGAAGGCAGCCGAGTGTGTCTCCTGACCAAGTGTTTGTCCTCAATCTCAATAGAGTGAGGGGAGAGGAGCTGTCACGGACCTGAGAGCTGGACTCTACCTCACAGGTCACGATTGATTGAAACAGGCTACCAGCTGGGGCATGGCCACAGTTATCCTGGGTGAATTTCTCATGCGACGCATGCATTCACATGCAGTTGTTTTGGAAAACACAGCAAAGTTTCATGAACCTAAGTCCCTATAAGTCTGGCAAGTATGATTGAAAATGGGCATATTTTCCTAAGGTGGGATGAGTAATGTGCTATTTGAGGAGCGCTGATCATATTACACACTTTTATGCATCTTTTTTACTTTCTTTGTTTAGCTTAGGCAGTTTTAATTAAATAAGTACTTTAAATAAGCTATATACAGTACAGTATGTATTTTTGTTGTATTTTAAAAAAAGTAATGAAATTCTGCAATCTGGCAACACTAGTTGTGTGAAGCACTAAGAAACGTGAAGGATTAAGGGGGAAGTTTGTTGACACTTTGCATATGAGCATTATTATAGCATCATATTATAACATCACAGTTGTGCATGCTATATTCACAATAGTATTCATATAGAGTATGTGGGGCAACATGGTGGTGCAGTGGTTAGTATTGCTGTCTTGCAGCACTGGGGCCTGGGTTCAATTACTGCAGTACCATCTGCATGTTTATATGTTCTCTCGTGTTCTCCATGGGTTTCCTCTGAGCACTCCTATTTCCTCCCACACTCCAAAGACATGGTAGGTACTGGTAGGTTAACTGGCTTCTGGGAAAACCGGTGCTGGTGTGAGTGTGTGTATTTGTGTCTGTGTGTGCCCTGGGATGCACACATTCCTGCAACCATACTCCCTTACTACCATGTATGGGACAAAAGTGGTTGGATAATGGATAGATGGATTCATATTTGTATTTTCTAATAATAGTATGGATGACCTCCAATATTCTTATAATTGAGAGCCCTGAGTATGTTTTTTTAAACTATATACTCATTTGAAAATATTCTTCTACATTTATTGAGCACTCATTCATTTTGTACTAATTTAGCACATAAAATACATAACGACAAAAGGTGAAAGCCATTAATGTCTATAACAACGTAAAAAACTATAGTACCAATATAAACTATAAACTATATATATAAAACTGATCCTCATGTCTATGTTTTCTGTTCAATGGCTGGCTTTTTTGAGCACAACAATGTACCAAAGTGGCTTTCAGAAGATGACATGGTGGTCTATTGTGTTTATCCATCTTTCAACATCAATGACTCTTTACTGTCGTAGATGCTATAAGATACTGCTCATTGATGGCCTTAAACAGGCTCATGTTGTCAATTACCTGGAGCCACTCTTTCAACAGCTTAAAGATGGCACCATTCGCAACATCCCCGGGGGTGTTAAGAACATTTCCCACAGCGACAAATTATTTCAAGTTTGTGTCAATGTCTAGAGAGGTTAAATGAGTAAATAATACTTATTTCATATCACCATGTTAATAAAATATACTGTAACTGTGGTGCGGTCTTCTCAGTGATACATCATGCTATGCATGCTGTGAGAAAGTTCTTACAGCTCAGCAGCTCTATGTTTTGGACTAATATGTGAGGGCATCTTTTCCTGCATGTTCATTATTTTTGGTCTTTGAAATTGAAGTAGGAGCACAGCACCTGACTTGTCCTTCTCTTGTTGTTATTACCACCCTGCTGCTGTAGATTCTCTGTTGCTTATTCAGATTTGTTTTGCTCATCTCTGTAAAGATGGCAGCACACTGGTTAGCACTGCTGCCTCACAGAGCTGGGGCTCTGGAATCAATTCCTGGAGTGCTATCTGTGTGGAGTGTGCACATTCTCCCCTGGTTTGCATGGGTTTCCTCCAGATACTCCTGTTTCCTCTCGCAGTCCAAACATACTCTGGTACAGTAGGTTAATTGGCCCTGGTGTGAATTTGTGCCTGTTTCTATCTGTGTGCCATGTGATGGACTGGCACCCCAGTCAAGGTGTATCTCGCCTGGCACCCGTTGCCAGGTTAGGCTTCTCGGCCACCCTCCCTCTCTCGTGACCCTGTACTGGATAAGCAGATAAGAAAATAGTGGATGGATGGGTCTCTCCTGCACACATCTGTCTCATTAATCCCTTATTTGGATCTCCTAAAGGGTTCAATCAGTAAAGGCAATTGCCCTGAATGGCAGTTGACATTCATGGCCCAGACACTGTGAGTCTGAGATCTGGCCATGCTGCTCGTTGTGCTGGCACACCACTGGCAGATGAACTGGGAGGGAGTGTTGGGACTGGTCAGTCAAGGCCACTTTGAGGAAACAGGGAATCCTGTAATTTCACAGGGACCTGCAGGTTTTTGTAACTTTCCTATCAAGCGCTGTGAAGCCTTCAGCATTTCAAAAGGCGACTGGCTCAATGGGTGACAAGGTTGGAGCCGCTTGTTGACCCCTCTTCTTCCTCAATGTGCAGTGCAGGAGCTGATTGTAACGAAAGAGTTAATAACCCCTAATTTGGATGTGCAGGAAATGAAAGGGATCATTCAAAACAGCAGCCATACCACCCTGGAACTCACAACTGGCAACCCACTGGAGCTAAGCAGGTATGAGCCTGGTCAGTACCTGGATGGAGACCTCCTGGGAAAAACTAAGGTTGCTGGTGGAAGAGGTGCTAGCGGGGCCAGCAGGGGGCGCTCACCCTGTGGTCTATGTGGGTCCTAATGCCCCAGTATAGCGATGGGGACACTGTACCGTAAACAGGCGCCGTCCTTCGGATGAGACGTAAAACCGAGGTCCTGACTCTCTGTGGTCATTAAAAATCCCAGGGTGTTTCTCAAAAAGAGTAGGGGTGTAACCCTGGTGTCCTGGCCAAATTTCCCAATCATGGCCTCCTAATAATCCCCATCTATGAATTGGCTTCCAGAAAAGCGCTATATAAGTGTGTGCAATTATTAATTATTATTAAAACAAAAAGAATAACAGAAAAACTGATAAAATTCATGCCTTGATTGCTGCAATTTCCACATTTAATTCAGCTGAAATGTGGTTAGAGGTCTGGTAGTTAAAGGGGTGAGTATGTAGCTTGCTTTGGTCATGCTGTAGTGATGTCTGTCAGGAAAACAAACACCTGAACGTGCAAAGTTTCCATTCCAAACACAAGAGAACCCACAGCTCTCAGAGGTACTGGAGATGACCTCAATTAATGGGTTTACATGGCACGAAAAACTAAACCGTGGTTGGTGTAAAACTTAACAGCACCTTTCAATTCATCCCTATGTTTCGTGGTATTATAGCTTTTCAGGGAAGAGCAGCATGAATTCTGATGTGCAGCTCTTAACTGTACTTCAGATTGAAATAAACTACAGATCTGCCTGCTGCTGGCAGATCTGTAGAATTGCATCTCCTTGAACTGTGCCTCTGCATCACTGTCCCAAGAACTTGTAACACCTGTGTCCTCTTTTTTGTTAAAACATTCCCATTGAAAATATTTGATAAGAATTTTATGATTGTTCATAGAGAGCAACATGCTGTTTTAATTTGGCTTAAATGATTTCAGCATTGGTCCAGCTGCTAGAAAGTCATTCATTTTCTTCATGGGCAGCATATGAGCGTGTGTGTAAGTAATTGTGTTACATGGATATCTTGCTTTGAGCATTGTGTTAATGGGAGCTCCCTACGTTGTCACAACCCAGAAGTGGCACATGCACGGTACTTCTGACAACCTTTATTTTCAAATATTTTGATCTAATGCCTTGATATACTGTACTTATTTTTGTGCAAAGCACAAATCAGAACAAATTGCCAACTTTGGTTCGTATTGATTGTTTTAAACTGTTTATATAAACTTCAGAAAATGGGTCAGAGAAGGGAAACACGACACATTTTGGCCCATTTCATTTTTTTTCTGAAAGAAAGCTAAAGGGTCTTGAATTGATTTCACAAAATAGGAGAATGGGGGGCTCACCTTTTTATGTCAAACAGCTGGATGGATGAGACAATGTGATTTAACCTCAGAAAACAATAAAACATTCCGAACATCACAAAGTGCTTGTAACATGTGGCTGCCTCTCACTTGCACCCCTATAGACTGTTGTTTTTAAAAGGAAGAAACTGCCTTCACAATAGGAGCATGGTACATTTAGTGGCTGGACTGTTGAAGAGAGAATATGGGAAGGGGGAAGGGGGAAGAGTTGGTGACTGGGAAGCTGTCCCAGGACAGGTGTCCACTTAGTCAGATTGCTGGCTCCAATGCCATGTTGATTTCGGTCAGAGGTTAATGGAAGGATCGTTTCAGCCTGTCCATTCATCTTGTGGGTTCTTTTATGGATTTAGTAAACACTGAAGTTGTCACAGTAGATTAATGCAGAGGGGACCCTAATTGTTCTGTTACAGACCTTAAAAGTGTCTGTAAGCATTTCTTTTTTTTTTGCTCTCGCTAAAATAAGCCCTTTATCACTAAAAGGGAGAGAGGCATCTGAGGTTACAGACGCAGTGTGGTTGAGCATTGTTCACTGGTAATGCAGGGTATCTCTGTTTAGGAAGAGCTCTCTAGCTTGTGAAACCAAAATGCATCTGTCTTCTTATCAGCTCAGCTTTCTTGACAGTTTGTTTAATTCACTCCTTTCCTTCCCCCGGTATTTGAAGCTTTGACATGAGGTTGTACTTCACAGTTGAGCCATCAACAGCTGAATAGGAATGAGTCAAGGGTTAGTCACAGGCATTTTGTTCTGGAAAAACATTTCCTCCTGGTTGTCTGAAAGTAATAGTAAAGGAGGAAACCAATGGAAAGAGAGAGGGTTATTTTTTATTTATATAAACACGGGTTAAGAAAACCGGAAGGAGTTCCTCTGGATTTCGAAAGACATGGAGCCCATTGTGCTGTTTTGAAAATCAACCCGTTCGTTGGTTTCAGTGTCATGAATGTAAAAAGAATGTAAAAAGGCACTGCCGTTAAAGAATATTTCTTACAGGACGTTTCCAGCAGGCCAGTGTGGACAAGAAAAAATGTCATGGCCTCTTCCTTATAAAACATAGTATATTTTCTCTTATCTGATGCTATAAAGTGTTTGCCTTCTTCTTCTTCTGTGGATTAGAAAAGCTGTTAATACTTGTCTAGTCAGTTGGAGGTTTCAGCTGTCTTGCAATCCAAATTCCTACGGCGTTTGGGCTTCTCTCCCCTTTCTGCGCATTCATTAACTTTTATTCAACATGCACGTGCAACCTTATCTCACTGATTCGAGCATTCCGCCTGCAATCCATCGAGCGTTGTGTGAGTCTGGCTTAGCTGGGTGGGGACCTGTGATTCTGCTGGTGTTGACCTGTCTCCCCTGATGGATGAAGGCCAATGTTACAAAAAAGGGAGATCTGTCTTCCAGAAAGAAATGTTTTTAAGAAAGATGGGGGCCAATTGCACAATCAAGGTAAATGTCTTGTTACCAGCAAGTTCTCACTTCATACCCTATCTCTAGATAGATGTACTTAATATTCTAAATGTCTGTTAATATTATTGCAATTCAAGGAATCAATTAGTCAACTTGTTTTAGCATTCTTTTATTTTTTATTACATACTGTATGTCATGTGTGACCAGGAAATTGCATATCATGCCATGTTTCGTCAGCTAAGATACAAGAATAGGTGTTCGAATCAAATCTAGCCTCCAAGAATTTGTGAGTTGGGAGGACACCAGAGTGCCCAGCAATATGCCACACAAATGTGGGGAGAACATACAAATACCACACAGAATATCCCCCATAGAATCATTTGATATTTAATTGATAAGATCACTTTATTGACCGTGTACAATTTCTTGCATTAGGAATTTGTCTTTTCGCATACACACAGACAGGGAGAAAAGTTTGGGGTCAGAGCGCAGGGTCAGCCATTTATATAGTGCCCCTGGAACAGTTGGGGTTAAGGGCCTTGCTCACTGCCTTGGCCCCTAACTGATCAAATTTGAATCAATTCGATCAATTAGAATCAAACCCAGGACCCTCCATCTGGGTAGCCATGCCACCATGCTGCTCTGCTGGGTAGATAATTTTTTTAAAAGCTCTCCCATCAAAGTGTGACCTCACATATGCAGTACTTTTTAACATGCAGGTGACATACTTAATTAAAAACAAAAACTTTATTTTTGGTTGCCAGCATTACCAGCAATCATATTGTTGATTTTTGCAAAAATATGTCAAACATCACAGGAACAAAATCTGAACTCTTTTGCAAAGAAAATAAGCAGAAACCTTCCTTCTCAGGTCACTAACTTAAGAACAGCAAACAGAAATGACTTCAGCCTTTACTGGATTAGAGGCATTTTGGCTTCTTTGCTCCATCCATTTCTTCAGCCCAGTCATGCTCTTTCATCAACTAAGCCTTCAGAAGGCAATTGTTGGCGTCCCTAATTAACATAATTGAATTTGGATAATTTATTTCCTCCTGAAACCAGTGTCCTGATTAGCAATCTCTTCACTACACTTTAAAATAAATTATTTTGGGTTTTCATATTTGAAACTACAAACTATTTTGCTGTTTTTCTATAGAGTCATCCAACCAAGTTAATGATAGCGAAAATACAATGAATTTAATCTTGTTCTCCTGTGATAGAGGCGTAATCCAGACTTTATGCTGCACGTTAAATTGAAAATGTCAAACTACAAGATTGCTTGGAAGGCCTCAAATATTCAAATATCAAACCCGAGTGCTGTCAATCACCTGTCAATAACTGATGACTAGGACCTAAAAGTAGGTTAAAAGTATTCAATTGGTTGTTGTAAAATGGGATTAAAACACATTAGTATCATGAGCTACAAGGAATAGGTGGTATCACTCCTGTTGGTTGGAGCTGCTCCTTCGGAGATCAAAGGTCCCAGGCTCAATTACAGCATCAATGTGTCTGTGAGGAGTCTGCATGTTATCTCGCTGTTAGCATTGGTTTTCTTTGGTTTCATCCTACCTCCCAAAGACAGGCTTGGTAGATCAGATTTGATAAATTACAGCAAATTCTATGGTGGTTCTAGCATATAGTTCAGGGTAGCAGGGGAGAGTTTTTGCAACTTGTGCTGCTGGAATAGGTTAGGGCTTATCATGATTTTCATCAGAATATGTAGTCTAATGCTAACAAATTCTGGGATTTTATAGGTGTTGTAGGTTTAATAGTATTAAACTATTAAAGGTTAATTTAAAACTTTATAGGTATTTTAAATGTATAGGTGTAAATAGTTTAATAGTATTAAACTATTTAAGTACTAAACTATTAATTAGTTTAATTAACAATTTATCTGTCGATTAGTTTGTGAGCAATTCACTATTCAATAGAACTATAGAACACTTGAGAAGAACTGCCTTTGAACATATGTGTGATGTCACTTGCGAATGGATTAGTTTCTCTCAGTGTATTGTAAAGCAAGGGCACTGACCTTTGTGTAGCCCTACTATATTTAACAAAAAAACATGAACACCAGCTTCATTTTTAACTATGACCCTGACCGGATACTCATGACTTTTGAAAAACTAAACCACAAAACCAAAGCCTTCACAAAATTAGATGCATTGAAGACAAACCATATAGAATTGCTGGTTATGTAACATTTACGATCACAGCGCTCAGATGCCCAGTGTTGTGGTACATGGCCATATCCAAAATTCAATGTTCAGCTTTCACAGGCTTTTTATCAAGCACAGGGACTGTAATGTAATGTGAATGTTCTAAATTATTTAATTTTTCCAAATGATTACAAAAGAGCCAGATGCTTAAAATGCAGTTTAAGTATGAATGTATAAACTCTTAGATGTAGAAAGTACAAAGCTGGTTAATGATCTTCTGTAAGATGTTTAAAATTAACACTACACATTATTATACATGGTGCCTAATGTCATTGTAGAACATTATACGAAAGAAGTGTAATGATCAGGTATAATTAAGTCAAAGACATATATATAGAAAATTCAGAATCTGACTTTGAAACTGTCAATTGTGTTTTTCACATCATGTCTATCCTTAACTGAATGTTACTCTGCTCTCACACTTCCAGCCTCAAAGGAGCTGTCACAGGCCAGCAGGCCAACCGAGTCATTGGACCCTGTGCGGTGTCTCAGTTGTTGAAGACAAGTGGGTAAAAGGTAGGAGGAGAAGGCTAGGAAGTCTCTTATCCGAAAAGGGGTTTGGCTCTGGACATGGTCGAACAGGTGTTCTGAGGTTCAAAGACTAGAGAACTAACTTGGACGAGAGGGCGAGGTAAGGCACTCCTAAAGGAGAGACCAATAACTGGGCAGTGAGCAGAGGGTAATGAGGGACGGGTTTAAGTATTACGCAAAGGAAGGTGCGGTGATTAGTGAAGTGCCATGGTTGGTTGATTGGTCAGAACGATGTTGTTTGCAAGAAGTGCTCAGGGCTGGAGTGCGATGAGAGTGAGGAAACTTTCCGCGATGGAATCTGGTTCATTCTGGTTGTGACAGGAGCTTTTTGCATAACTTGAACTCAGTATTTTGTTATCCTCGAGATCAATATTATTAAAGGAATGAACAGACCTGCTCGCTGTTTCATACATCAGTACAATACACTACAATCGTACAATAAAACAAATGTGTCAGCTTTATTCAAATTACAATAATAAATGAGATGAGATGACTGCCTTATAACATGTAACATCTGATATGGGGTAAAACTACTATTACTGTATTATGTATAAAGTAACATTGCTGCCTCACATGGGTTGCGTTCTGGACTTGGGGTGCTGTCTGTGTGGAGTTTGCATGCTCCCCCTAGTTTGCACAGGTTTCCTCTGGGTGCTCCTGTTTCCTTACGCAGTCCAAAGATGTAGGTAGGTAGGTTAGGTCCCCTTTTCAGGCCATAAAGGCCCATGGGAGAAAGGGCCACCATTTTTCTCAACCATCCGACACTGGAGGTGGAGGTGATCCGGTCAGCGTCATGCCCCGGCCAGCTTATTACCCCCGGAAGGATTAACCCCCAGTCCTCATTTGGAAAGCAGGCTGAGTGGACCTGGGAGCCGTCTGGAAGGAATTCAACCAAGCTACATCACTCTCCCCTACCTGGGATTGAACCTTCCAGTCAGGAGCTAGATGGCCTTGCCATCTGAGCTACCATGGTTTCTGGTCCAAAGATGTACTGGTAGGAAAAACTGACTGTGTGCCCTGCGATGGACTGGGATCCAGCCCAAGGTAAGCCCTGCCTTGCACCTGTTGCTGGCTGGGTTAGAATCCAGATGGAGGAGTAAAATGTGACCTCCAGATGTATTCATACCTCTGATGAAATAGGGACAATAAGCATCAAGTGACTATTTACGGATTGGATTACGTTTTATTTTTAAAACATGTAGAAATGATATCTTGTAATCTTAGCACAGGGTTTGTCCTAATTAATAAAAGTCAAGACACAATAGGGACACATTTGTTCACAGCCTTATACTTGCAGTTTCGGAAATCCTCATCTGGCAAGGATTACACTGACTAGACATCGTCTGTGCCATGAGGTTCTGGAACTTCAGAGGGGAAATGTACACTCATTGCTCCACGTAGAGTTTCACTAAGTCATTCAGACCCGTTGGTTTCTGTTAGTGAACTGTCATCTTGAGTTAGAATCACAACTGTTCAATTGGACTGAGGTCTGGAGATTGAGATTGTTGGGAACATTTATTTATTGTGCATTGCCTGAGTATATATCCTGGTATAAGTCAGAGTTCACAATTCCCCCTATTTTGGCAAGTGTTCCAGGGCCGGTAGATGCAAAACAACCCTAAAATTTAATAGACCCCACAAATTACACTTTGGACATGAGTGTTTTCTCAACACAAGCTTTGTCTAGTCTATTCCCTACTGTACATACAGTAATGCTTACAATGCTCAATTTTCATTTTATCATAAGAAATGGTTCCAATTGTCATACGAAATTTGGCAAATCTGAGTCACTTCTTTGTGTGGTTTGCTTGTGAATGCGTCATGCAAGCAGGAGACCTTGAAAGGTAGTTTTCAACAATTTGTATCCTGAGGATGCTAGAGTGCATTGGAGATCTCCAGCTGTCACCTTTGAATCTATGGTTGCCTCCCACATTACTTATTTCACAGCATGTGGTGGCAAGATGTTTTTGCATCACTTTCTGGCAGGGTCTACAGTATACTTTTATTATACTTCACTGTACCTTAAATGTCTTAATAATAGACACTAAGGTAGAAAGTGGTAGATTCAGCTTTTTGTGGATTCTTTTATAGCCATGCCTCAACTTGTGAAGGTCAATGACCACTTGCCTGCTGTCTTCAATGAGCTCTCTGACCTTAACCATGATGACGGATGCTGCTATTGCATGTCTGCTATGTGTTACTCTCTATAATTCCACAGGGAAACGGGAAACCTTCTAGGAGTTTTATATAGTTCCGGGTTACCGTTGCACGTCCAAGAAACAGAATGTTACTGGACATTTGTTTTTGTTGAATTATACATGTACTGTATGTAAGAGAATACTTACAAATGTAACTATGATCCTCTTGCTTTCTGGAATTAAATTTTTATGACTTTATATGAACAAATAACTTTTCTCCGTGCACTGCTATTATATGATGTTTTTTGTTCCTATATCTTCAGGGGTATGTATATACCCATAAACTTAAATATAGAGCAGATATAGTGCAGAATTTTACAACTGTTCATCCTATCGAAAGATTCTTAGTGAAGAAATGTATAAAACTCTTATGCAAATCTCAGACACAACATTATGTAATCTATATAACCTTTCATCGTGGTTTGGTTAATTTGACATATGGAACCAGATAAGGAATTATTATTTTTTATTTAACCAAGCCCAGAGGTCAATCTCATTGACAATGACACTTGACTTAGAGATGATGCTACTGCTGCAAGTGTGAAGCATATAATCTAAAATTCTCATTTAAAAATAAACCAGTCTACAATGAATTGCTGATTTGTGCACTGAAAAGAGAAAAAAAGTTAATTACACTTGGCAGAAAATCCATAATGTTTTATTGTTCTGCACAGATGCCTGCCATGTCATTTGTTATTTACTGACACTCTTTGTTACTAGTCGTGGGATTATTTTTCATCATGGTGTTGTACCTTAAGACGGGAAAGTGGGGCAGACTGCAGTTTGCCCATTTGCCCAGGAGTGTACTCAACCACCACCCTTTCTGATTGGGGAAAAAAGAAATTCCTTCATTTCTCCAATTAATAAGACGAGACCCCCCGTCAAGCTGTCATCAAGCCAGTATGGGGGCGGAGGGGTGGGTGGGTCATTAACGCCTTTGAGGTAGACACCCCCCTCCTCACGCCTGACTGTGCAATTGCTTCATTGTCCTCCTTTCACAATGGGCCCTGCCTTTGATCTGTGGGCCAAGAGAAAAAAAGAGACTGAATGATGGTGAGCCTTGTTTTTGAAACAGCGCCCTCCCCTCCCCCCCCCCCCCCTTCCCTCTTTATGTTTGACAAATGACACCTTGACCTCCTTCTTATGGCATCCCTTTGGAAAGAGGAAAACAGAAAAAGAAAGACAAGGAAAGGAGAGTGGGAATGGGCAAAGCAGAATTTCCAAAAGCAAGTGTGCCATATCTTCTTTTTAGCCCTTGCTGCACAGAATGCATTCCTATGTCTGCGCTCCCTATTCCCGATCTCCCATTTTGCTTCTTCCCAGTCTGGGAGCACATGCACACGCCACTAGATGGCCAGGAGAGAGCAGGTGTTGGGGGGTTTGAGGTGTGTGTGTGTGGAGGGGGGGGGGGGGGCTGCTCTAGAGCTCAGGGTCTTGGTGAAGCCAGACAGACTGGAGGGATGTTGACAATTTCATGGGTCGCCTGGGACCTGAATAGGCCTTGGCAGTGGACAGTTCTCGGAGTCGTCCCCAGCGTTCCAATTGTTGATTTCCCTTCCTCCCTTTACAAAGATGTAAAAGACTTTGGACTCCAGCTGCCTCTCCCTACCCCCCCCCCCTTCCACCCCCCTTCAATACCCAATGGTCTACTGCACAGCAAAAGGCAGAGTGCCGACTTGTATAGTGCATTATTGTCTTCAGAGTGGCAAAGAGCCAGACTTTGACATTACAAAGTTGTAAAACTCTTCGAGGCTTCCATTTTCTGTCTCTTAAATTGGCACACATTTTAGCGATACAGACGGAAGAAAAAAAGTTTTTTGTGCTAGTTAATAGGGAGCGCGAGAGTCAAAGAGTTGTATTTAGAATGCTGAAGTGTTTTAGAAGAATGGAGTGGCCGCGCTTTGAAAGGGCATTTGCTCTGGGATTCAGTGCTTAGAACCCCATGGGACACATGAGAAATGTGGTTCAAGTTTTTCAAAGCTCAGTCAGGGAGGGAGAGATCCGTCTTTCAGAGGACTTTCAGCGACTGGGCAGTCCTGCAATAAGTGACATTGACAGTCATGGGGATTTTTTTTACCTGCAACATTCTCTTCCCAGGGCCAGAAGTTTTCTGGTTTTAACTCTTTCTATTTCAAAACTTTTACAAACTGCTGTATGTATTTTCCCCCCTTTAGTAACGCACACACACAGCGTAACAATGTGGTGAAGTAAACAGTTTATTCAACTTTAACCTAACATTTTTATTTTTATATTATTCTCTACCATTTTTTTTGTCTTTCACAGATTATATGTTCCCCAGAATGCAGTGAAATTTCAGTAAGTGTGAACCAGACCAGGTAATAAAACCATTTCCACAAAAGCAGCTGCAGACAGGAAGCTAATTAGGCCCCTGACAACACCTGGTGAGGGTTGCAGCTGAGCCAGTGGCTGGATGGGACAGGCAACTGGAACTGGAAAGCCTGGAGAAACCCTGTTGAACATTAGTGGCACATGCTAGCTCCACGCAAACAGGCAGCCGAGGCCAGAATCACACATTGGAGCTACAACACCGCAGCACCAACTGGCACAACACTGAACGACAGTGTTGCCTGACCTTTGGCTTTTCAGAGCCATTTGTTTTTTTCTTATTAGGCATGAGAAAGACCTTTTTTGTTGTTTTTCAGTTCAAGACTTGCAGACCTTGAAATCACGTGCTGTAGTCCCTTTACTTCATTAAGGACACGTGCACAGTAAGAGACAAGCATATGACTCTGCTTTTCAGGTTTCTAAAAGGTGTTTCCATTAAAATGTGGAACAAAAAAGGAGCTCCAGGCAATCAGAGCTACCAACATTGTTTAAAGTGAGTAAGCAGATAAGCTTGTTGTTCTGAAGCGACTTCCTCCATGGATCTCAGACATAATCAACAGATTAATTTAGTCATTATCAAATGATAGTCTTGGAGACATCATTTTTTTGGGGGGACATCTTGATTAACCAATTTGGTAACTTCCTTCCAGTATAAGATCTTACTTCTCCTTTTCCAGGTATAGCCCAGACCTTTGCTTGCTTTATATAGGTAGTGATGTATGTTCCTTATGGCTCATTGCCTGATTGATGGTTGTATTGTCGTGCCTCTCAGCCATTTACAGTAACTGCTGACAGATAATACTTTGCTCATTAAAAGTAGTGACTCTTCCTGCCACATTATTCAAGAATAATAAGGTGAAGTCTGGAATTTCCAGAACAGGTGTCAGTGTAAAAAAATAGGAGATGTGTTTGAATAATAGCTTCAGGAAGAGAATAATTTCAAAATACATATATTAATATTGAGTAATGATTATATCACCATGAAAATCATATCATAATATCTACCTTCAGTAAGTATTAGAGGCAGAAATACAATTAAATTTAAATTTAATTTTGTTAGTACAATTAGTTTTTAAGTGACACCTGGAATAACATTTCATGGTTTTGAAACATTTCCTATTTTGAATGTTTTATATATTTTACTAATTTATTTTTTTATGTAATGGAATCAGAAATTCAATATTCAAAAAATATATAATCAGAGGAGCAGGGGGTAATTGTGCTCTGAAAACCATATTATACTGGGGTTTTGTACTCAAATAATGCATATTTAATGAAAGAAAACAGTTTAACAGGCACAACCCAGCTACATGATATTTAACAGGGAAATCAAATCCTTGGCTCATTTCCTTCCTGAACTTCCTGTTACTGTCACCTTTGGCTGGGTCAGTGTTGCAGTGCTGCTGAGTCATATGAGTGAGTGAGTGTGAGTACTGTACATCACCATGTGATTCTGATCAAACTCGTCATGGACAGAAAGCAAAACCAAACCCGCGCTAGTTTTCTTGCTTCGAACTGATTCAAACTTCCGTGGATCTCTTAGACTTTGTAGCTTCTCCACATAAGAGAATGCAGGGATTTTTTGGCATTGTTTGTAACTTCAATGGGCCTTTCGCTTTTTAGCCCAGTGATCCCTGACCAGATTCCTTCTATCTGTCTAAATGAACAGCCCACTGAAAAGTGGTGGCTCTCTGGCTAAGGAGCTGTGCCTGTGATTGGAAGGTTGCTGGTTCAAATCCCATAGCTGGCAGAGGAATCCTACTCTGTTGAGCCCTTGAGCAAGGCTCTTAACCCCAACTGCTCCAGGGGTGCTATACAATGGCTGACCCTGTGCTCTGACCCCAAGCTTCTCTCCCTGTCTGTGTCTCATGGAGAAAAGCTGGGCTAGGTGAAAAGATGAATTCCCAATGCAAGAAATTGTACTGGGCTAATAAAGAAACATTATCATTATTAAATATTTGTTACATTTTAATAAGCTTTAAACTGACCTGACTGGTTTCTTTAATTAAATATGCATTATTTGAGTAAAAACCCCAGTATAATATAGTTTTCAAAGCACAGTTACCCCCTGCTCCTCTGATTATATTTTTTTGAATATTGAATTTCTGATTCCATTTCATAAAAAAATAAATTAGTAAAATATATACTAATTTGCATCCCCTGGATCTCCATGAACACCCCTTGGACTTGTGTGCCTTGGACCACGCCTCCCTGAGCACCGCTGCACCTTGGACACGCCCCCCTGTACCTCTTCCAGCCCCTTCCAGTCCTTTTTTCCCCGTGCTTCTCACTCCCCTCCAGATTATGCCGTCTGCATAGGGTCCTGAAAGACGCTTCGTAACAATTGGATTGACGGAAACACAGCTACTGGAGTGGGCAGGTTGTGAATACAGCATTAGTGGGTCCATGTAGCTGCATGTAGTGTTCTGTCGTGACAGATAGAGATAAAAGAGGGGGAGTACCACAGGGATCTGTAATAGGAGCACTGCTCTTCCCAATTAACATTTATCAATGAAGTAGATTCTGCTATAGTTTGTAAATATAAATATATAAATAACTTTTCAGATTTTACTAAACAAAGATTATAAAACAATATAGAAGCTGCAAGAGAAAATCAAAATTCAGAACTGGGCAATCACCTGGCAGATGACATTAAATATAGATAACTACTTGCAGGTAGCAAAAACATACTAAAAATATGAAATTAAAAACATTAAGCTTGAAGAGACTACTTTTGTGATAGAGATACTGTATATACTGAGATATACTTTCCATCATCCACCATTGTTGGTGAAACAATAAAAAGGCAAACAGAATGTTAGGATATTTTTTAAATGTGTGGATATCAAATCAAGGAATGGTTTGTTTTAGATGTCTTTTAGAATGTTAAGTACTGTACAGTTTTAGTTACCAAGCTACAGTACAAGAAACTAATGCTGTTCTGGATTGAGTTCAGAGAAGATCCACCAGACACATTATTGCACTTACAGTAATGTATTAATTCGAGAGACTCAAATAATTCCACCGTCTTAGTCTGAAACAAAGAACACTACAAGAGAACCCGACTGAATCATTACAAAACCTCAGAGACATTGACAAAGTCAATCCTATGGACTTCTTCGGAATCAACAGTGAAACATGAACCAGATAACACAAGTGGAAACCATATGGAAGTACATTTAAAAAGGAAGCACTTTTTACTGAGGATTGTGAGAGTATGGAGCAAGCTACCCAGCCATGTTGTGGATTATGTTTTCCTGGCATCATTTAAGAAATAGTTGGTTGAAATCCTTGGGTTTATTATTTACTGAAAGAAATGAGCTTTGTGTGGGTTGAATGGCTTACTCTCATTTGTCACTGTTCTTATGTTTAAATATATCTGAGACGCATTTGGCAAATTGATTAAATGCAGTGAACATTCTCTTCATTTAACCCTGAGAAAGGATGAACAATATTTTAAAGCTTGTCTGTATTTTCTTTGCATTATAGGAATGCATATTTGTGGCTATGGGTAAGGAAATTAGTTACTCTATCTAATATCTATCCATCCATTTTCTTACCATTTCTTTTGAAATTTGAGAAATGACGTACAGAATGACTATGATATAAAACAGCTGGGACAAACATGGCTTGGTTGTCATCATCCTTCACAAATTTCAGTTAGGAACTTCCATTTGTAATGAATTGCTACAGCTACAGTATGTTTCTAAATATTTAGCTCTCTCATAAAGCACAGTATAATTTGTCCAACAGAGAAATGTGAAATCCTAGAATTTTTTATCCTTTTTTAAAATCAGTCAGGTCATGGTTTCTGGGTACTGTACTTTTCTCGTCTTGATTTTTTTGGAGAATGGCAAGTTGAGCGCATGATTTGACCTGGCCATCTTCCAGGTGAACTGTGCCTGTTCAGTGTAGTCAGGGAGCTGTCAGACATCAGCAACAGGGAACATAGTGTGTTTGCCAGTAAAATCACAAGGGCGGGATTTTGGTCCCTCTACTGTCACCAGAAATTATTATTTTTCAAAAAGGTTAACTCAGAAAGACACTAGCTATTCTGGTTGGCGTTTCAAACTTGATTCATCTAAAACAAACACGTACCATTTTGCCTTGCAGCATGAACACTTAAGGTAGTGTTCCACTGTTTTCTTTAAATAGCCTTGCCTAGGTATTATGACATGACTCATCTTTCTGTAATGGGATCATTTATCATCTACAGGGTATGTGGTTGTTTTCTTTTAGTTTTTTCTTCACCCCTTTTGAAACAACATCCTCAATTCACGATTGTGGGGGGTTGTCAGTTCTGACTGTGATCTTCTAGAATTGTGTAGTGATTCTGCAGTTAGAAGTTTCAATATCTTTTGTTTGAAAGGTGTTTAGTTTAAAAGGAAGCTGGTGACAGAAAAAAATCTCGTTCACCATTCCCTTGTTGTTTCTAATCTGCATCTACAAATGTTTATATCCACAGCTATCGGTTTAACACTTCATATGATTTTCTTCTGTCCTGTAACATGTAAATAACCAAACTTGTTAGTAAATTTAATTCAAAATTCTATGACAAGAAAAGTCGAAAACAGTACATAGAAGAAGTAGGTATTATAATGCTTAAAGTCTGATGAGGGTTGCAGTATTTGGTTAATTTAAGAAGTTTCTCCCAAGAAACAAAACACTCATGGATTCTCAATTGTTTTTTCGGTGGCCATGGCCTCTTCAAACCTCATTATAATAAAGCACAAGTACCATATTGTTATTCTCAATGCATTGTACAGGTGGAGAATCTTAACGCAAGTGATGGAGAAACCATAGAACCAATTAATGCCTTTTACTGGTGTGTGCTGGACAGTATGAAATGGAAATCTTATCCTGCTCATTAGGAATGTTGTGGAGGGAGGGTGTACTCTGTTTCGGAGTTGAGCTGATAGATGTCTGGAGGGAGGGCAGGAGGGAGGGGATGTTGTTGAAGAGCATGGCGTTTCCGCTGTTGTCTCTGAGCGCTGTCATTCTTCCAGCGCCTTCAGCCAGAGCCACCTGCATGTTTTATGGTCCCAATCAAAACACGGATTGGAGGGATGGAGGACCATCTGGTTTCGTCGTGGAAAATGTGATTCTCTGGGCTTGTGAAACGCCAAGCACATTCCAGCAGGGGCCGGGGATGAATTACCGGCCACAACATGACGACAAGCTCTGCTGCAGCTTCGACTTGTCAGGTTTTATGAGCCAAGATGTTTTTTTTTTTACAAGCCAGGGAGGAATATCTTCCTCCTCTGGGTTCCGTGAAGCTGTTAATGAGAAGAGTCCTTAAACAGCCTCTGAGAGAGTGGTTTGCCAATACAAAGGGAAGCATGAGAAATCATATTTTGCCTTACGAAATCACATTTGGCAAAACCTTCACTTAATTTTACATGTGCAATTGTGCCATGAATCAAACCACAAAAAATATTCGGTGTACTTAAGTTTGCCGTTTTCAGTGTGTTTCTGACTTGAAATTTACATTATTAAATCATATCTGTTTCTTGATCAAGTCATGGATGTCTGTGAACAATGACATTTCAAATATTTTTTTTTAGTGGTACATTGTCTGAAAAGAAAGCTGTCCAGAAAACTGTGTACTGAATACTGTCATGGGAACATAGTTTTTTTAAGACACTTAATACTTTCCAATCTCTTCTAAAAAACAGTCACAAACTGCATAAAAATGGATGTTTATGTGTTTTGGTTAGATCATATTTAAATTGTAACCAGGTGATAATTGCCCAGTTATTAACAATATGAAGCAATGAAAAACTCCAAGAGTTGAAGCTGTACTGAAAAAAAAACACATAAAAAACTAAGCTTGTTCTTGCTTTATAATTGTTTGTTTTGACTATTTCTAATGAGATATTTCGAAGCATGTAGTTTTGGTAGGAATTGATGATATATTAGACGGGATTACTCATAATGCACATATTATTAGAGAAAGGAGTAAGGTTTGCCAAGATCACTTCCGAAAACCTTTCAGCTTTCCAGTATGTTTATGTAAAAATGTCCTTTTCAAAATGTAACGGAAGCCTAAGAAACTCCATCTCTGCATCTGGGATGAGCCAGAAATGCACAACCTCCTGCTCTGCAGAAGCCATATTTAATGCCCAACAAAGCAGCAGTAAAGACATTCTCAAGTACACTTACTTTATCTGTAATGATCAACAGTGTTTTCAATAATAATAATCTGAGCACTGATGTACAGTATGCATGATTAATACAAAGAAATGCTACATACTACATGGAAATGTTATTTTCTAACTTACTAATGTCTTTAATTATTGCAAAATATTGCAAGCCCTTTTTTGACAGATGTATGAAAGTGTATTCTTTTGTATTATAACTCAGGGGTTATAAAACAAGTTATAACCCTATGGCAAATAGATAGATACTTTATTGATCCCGTGAGGGAAATTGCTGTGCAACAGCAGCTTAACACAGTCAACACAGCAACAGTGTAACGAAATGATACAATAATACAAGAATACAATACAATCAGTGAGAAGTGCACTAAGAAGAGTTGTTCACAGTCCAGAATATGATGATGATGATGTTATCCGGTCAGTCGGATCCAATTCTCGGCGATTCTATAGGCCATCTCTCGCCACGCTTTCCGGTCTTGGACTTTCCCTTTCAGCTGTTCTATGCCTAAGCCAGTGTCCGTTTTGATGGCGTCGACCCACCGCGTTCTTTGGCGACCTTGTCTTCTTGTTCCACTGACCATTCACAAAGAACAAAACAGAACAGTACACAAAAAGTTGTATTGCACATTATAAATATAAATACAGTATATTGCACAAGTCCCTGGCATATATTGCACAAAAAACAGTAATATTTATTTAAGTTACCTATAGACCTCAGCAACATCCTGCATTAATGAGTAAATTGAATTGCAAACACAGGGCTGAGCAAAAAGTCTGCTCTCTCCCTAAAACCTGGATTTAGGGTTATTTTATTGTTTTTTTTAATGAGGTCAAAGCAAAACATGCCCACAGGAAGTGTTCGCTGTGTCCGTCACTTGGCCATGTTCCCTTAGCAACCACGCCTTCCTACACAATTAATGTGTATATAAAATAGACAGTCCCAACAGTAGCTCATAAACAGATAGTGCAATGGTTTCCTGTTTCTAATCAGCTGGGAATTTAATTGAGGACAAAATAATGCTGTTGAAAAGAGCGAGTAAACATTATGGCCTCCCTGGAGCTTTTGCAGGCGTTTCAGTTTTCAGGAGTGAGAGAGTACAAGTATATTCACTTAATAAACATTTAATTCTTCACTTAAAAGGAAAACCACAAATATTTAATTGGCCAGTGTTTTTTTTTCCTCTGCTGGATGAGAGCCCATAAATGGAAAATATTGGAAAGCCACATACTCCTGACTGCAGCGAGTGCATGATTTTGTATTCTTAAAGGACAGGGACACTCAGTATTGATTTTTTAAAAGTGTGTTGTGAAATGGCACGTACTGTACAGTTGTAGGTAAGGGATGATTCTCCTCCTTCACCTATTTCTTCCTCAACATCTTCTTTTCTTTCAGGAAAACATGGGATTCCATATCACTATGACAGTGATAATCTCTTTCACCTCTGTATTTTCACTTTGGGCATTTTCAGCATAACATTCATTCAAATGCCAAGTCATTCTTCTGTTTATTTAAAGCACTTCAAAAACTGAAAGGTAATTTACATAGTGTGAAACAGAATGAATGAAGTTCTCCCATGTGTTTTTGTTCACTGTGAATTCATCATGTAGCCTTGTGATTTATTGGGATTGATTTTTAATTATATGGTTCAAACCTCTTTGTTACTGAAACAAAATATGTTCTATCTACTTTAATTTACAACATTTACTGTAGGTAACCAGGGTAAATTTAGTCATGTAATGTGGACTTTATTTTAAATTAAAACAGAAAAATGTTGTCTGTTGCTTTTGCAGCAGTGATGAGATCTCTCATTTTATTTTAATGTATTGGTGAACTGTTAACAGCCAAATTAATAAATTTTATATAGGCTTTCCTCATGTAGATTACCTGCCTGAGTGCTACAGTATGTTCCAATGTAAAATATTCATGATGAATGTAATTTTCATTGAAAAGATAACTTTATGCAGTTATTGCAGTCCAGGCAGTTGTTATGATTTCAGACACCTGTAAATCTAAAAGAAGATACTGTTTATACTATTATGGTTTATCTAGTGGTTTTCTACTTTTCTTTAAAAAAAGTGCCTGCGGTTTGAGTTTTGGAAGACACAGTACAAAAATATCATTATTATGATTACATTTTGGCAGTTAATATTCAATTAATCCATTCTATAAGGTCTACTGCATTGAAGAAGAAGAGGAAGTTATCTATAAATTTTCTGGGCTAGCCACAAATGTAACTGGGAAAGAGGTTCAATGTTTATTTCTTCAGTGAATTATATTTAATTCCTAAGTCTTATTCTGCAAGTCATAAATTCAGGGATTCCTGTTTCAGTGTTTTAAGGCAGATGTGTTGCAATAAGAAGCATGTAGAAAGAAACACGAGGACGTTTCTGTCATTTCTATGTGAATGAGTCAGTCTTTGAAAAAAAAATGATAAATGTTTATGGAACTTTGTGTTTTAGAAGTGGGGTGTGTATCCTAAACTTCCTGTTATTTCATTTCCTCCTATGATGTGCTCTGACTCATTCAGTTTTTGTGTGTTCTGGCAATAAATGTTTTCAAGCTACTGTCACACTGAGTTTCTTGAAATTTCTCACCACCTTTTTCCCTCAGTTCTCATAGGACAGGTTACAAGCTGAGAAGAGCCCGGATTGACTCACCAATCTAAAATGGTTTTTAGTAGATTATCAGTCCCATCCAGCCATTTCTTAAAGCGAGATTCAGTTACAAAAACAGAAAATCCATCAATCCATTATCTAATTGCTTTTTCCCAACACAGGTTCTGGGAGAGCCGAGACACTCATACCGCACTCAAACCAGGTTTTGTGTGGGCCAATTTTCTCCAGAAGCCAATTAACCCACCAGTATATCTCGGCCTGTGAAAGGAAACCCATGCAAACACAGGGAGAACATATTAACTTCACACAGAGAGCACCACAGTAATTGAGTCCTTGGTCCAAGCCCTGCAAACCTGTAATGCTAACCACTACTCCTCTACTCCTAATTTCCAATTATGTACACTGTGTATTGCTTCATTGCTAGGTTTTATACCTACAACAATTGCACAGTGCCTTTCACAAGTATTGGGACAGCACAGTCAAAACTGTTACTTTTTGTTTTACAGTCAAGCAATTTGTATTTATGATCATGAGATCAATATGAATGATAAGTACAGTGCAATATACTTTTTAATCTGGGGTAATTCCATGCACAGATGTTTATTCAAATATTGTATGTATTCATTGGATTTTTCATGGAATTTGCGCATTGAAATTAATTACATTAATGTTCTGCACTAACACAAAGTTTGTGGGTTCAAATCCCAGGTGGGCTACAGTTATTGTACCCTTTGACATATATCTGTTTACAAAACAACATTGAAAATGATATGTAGTATCCCGGTGGCTGTCTAACTAAGCCAGTGTGAAGTGTATTCTTAGCCACCTGTGATTTTGTGCTGCTTTCTTTACCATTAATCTGAGTATCACATTTGCCTTGTTCTTCTTTTGTGTCTCTTAATGCTTCTTGGTCCAGACCTGAGAGGCTGATGCCCACAGGTTTCCTAAGCTGAAAAGCACACTCAACGATGGATTAATAAACAACAATAATGAACATGAAAAAAAACGTGCAGGGCCTTTCATGCACAAACAATTTTTGTATGTAATTTAAAACCAACCTGTATACATTCCGAAATTACATATCAAACTTTAAAATATGAAAATAATCTATATTTATACCATATAGTATACTGTATAATAGGAAGTACTGACCTGCAGCTAAATGCCAGAATCAGTCCTAGAATCTTAATGGTGCTTTGTTTGCAGTATTTAACAGAAAAGGAAGCGAAGTGGCAGAGAAAATGAGACTGTGCAATCCTAGTGTTACTTTTTGCCAACTCCTTTCAGTGACGCACACATAAACACGTTGTGAGTTGTATCAGATATTCAGCTCAGTTGTTATTTTGGTATTTTAAACTTCCTTTTTGCTGAAGGGCTAGTAATTGGCTGAGCCTGACATTCCTTCACATGTACTGTACTGCCAATGTGCAGACAGGTGGTGACTAATGCATTTGATTTGAACCTCAAAGTAAACAAGGTTAATGTTAAACAGTTGTTTGATCGGTCCTTGCCTTCACCTGTCTTTTTGCCCTTATGTACGAGTAATGAGGTCTAGTACAAGACAGCAGTTTATAGTTGGAGGCTGGCAAAAACCTCCAAGACTCTCTTTCTATGGGTTGATTTCTAACTGGATGTTTCTTTAAGGTCCTGCACTTAAAAAGCAGACAGTTCTGTCACCGTTTTTCTGAAAGTGTACTGTGATACTATTTCAGAGCAATTTTAAATACATCTTCTCTTATCCCAAAGTGTCCTGGTGTACACTGAGTTCTATGGCTACTCTACACAACCTTAACTTGCTGTTACATGACAATAAAGCAGAATGCCCCTGCAGATATGTACTGTAAGATTTGTTCCAGAAACAACTGGAAAGCATGTTATCCTGGTAGTCTTGACATGTTTCTCTGCCTCTCTCCTGAAAAAAAATCGACTCATCAAAAGGGCATCAGACTTTCTTATAAATCGGACACACATTCAACAAGGGAATCATCTCTTCATAGATGCAAAAACTTAACTTGCTGTGCTGATGATCTTAAACAGCTTGGTACATCTAAAAACATATTAATCAAATATAAACTGTACACCCAAAACACAAACCCAAAGCATATGAATTGAAGTCAAGTGCAAGTCTAATTAGCAGAGAATACAAGAGGTGACTATTTTCCAAATGACCTGTAGGTGTTTGAATTCACCTGTCTACCTTTTTCTGTATCAGTGAGCGCATACTGTAGCAACCAAATAAGAATTATGGGTCAAATAGTCTCTAGGCATTTTGTTAACTTTTTATATTATTTTCCTTGTTTGTGGTGAGGGTACATCAGACTTTGGACCCCCAGGACGACAGAGATCTTGCCCTTCATCGTTCTGCGAACAGAACTTCACAGTGGGCCTAGCAAAAAATGTATATTTTTCATAACCAAGACACAATCCAACACACTGAATCTGAAACTTCTTGGGAGGTAATCAATACTATGTTATACTAAATAAACAGGAGAAATGTAACAAAAGGTTGATTTGATTGAATTTTCTCATTCCTTCACATTTTACTAGCAAAAATAAAAATGAAGACAAAATATCTGAGATCTTCACAGAATTCCTGCGCTCTGTAGTGCTAGTATAAACTGTGTTATTGTTAGTGATGAAATACAGTATTACTCTCACCATGATCAGACATGAACTCTTTCGTCTGTGAGCTGTTTGGCCTTCTTTAGGGAAACCTAACCTGCTTGGGCAGTGCTTTCACGTGTGACAGAGGACCACAACCATTGTAATGCTTTTTCATGCTTGGACAACCACAGGGAAATAGCTGCAGAAACTGGATTCCTCTTCCATTGTTTTCTAGGCTACAGGTGAAATAAAGATTGAACATGCATTGCAATACACCTGGAGACAAAGTGGCTGCTGACAGCTTATGGTGAGTGTTCTCTAAAAGGCCACATCCTTAGATTCTGTCTTCTGTTTAAGAAACATGTGTCATGTCAGCTTGGATAGGATACCGTAGAATTCAGAGAAGTGTAAAACTGTGGCAGCTGTGCTTATGTTGGTTGGTGGCTGCTGACTATACTTGCATGCACATAAAGTTTTATTATTTCACTGTGTTAGAGCATGCTTTTCCAAATGGGGTTATATGGACCTCAAGGGTCCACAAAGGACAGCTGAGGATGTCCCAGGAAAAGCCAGACAGCTCATAACCCTGAAAAATGAAAATCAAAACAACACCCACCCCCTAATACTGCACTTATTAGTGGAAATTCTTGTGTTTATTTAGTATACTGTATCTCTGGAAAAAAAACAGCTTTTAATATTTTTCAGCCACTATGTTACACCAATTTATTTTTATGTCTACGAACGTAAGAAAACCTATAGGCTGTCATTCACACTGAGTCATCTTGTTCCTTTGATTGAAAGCAAATGATTTATTATTGCTTAAATTCTTGTAGGAAGTTTTGTGAAAGAAGTAAGCTTCATCGTTTTCACTGAAAGGTTGATACTTGACTGAGCCAGACATTCCTTACAGTACAGTGCATGTGAAACAATACAAATTTAAATAATAATAATTGCTTACACTTATATAGCTGTTTTCTGGACACTCCACTCAGATAATGAGGACTCCCCTCCATCACCACCAATGTGCAGCCCCCACCTGGATGATGTGACGGCAGCCATAGTGTACCAGTACTCTCACCACACACCAGCTATCAGTGGGGAGGAGAACAAAGTAATGAAGCCAATTCATAGATGGGGATTATTAGTAGACTTAGATTGGTAAGAGCCAATGGGAAATTTGGCCAGGAAGCTGGGGTTACACCCCTACTCTTTTCAAGAAACACCCTGGGATTTTTAATGACCACAGAAAGTCAGGACCTAAGTTTTACGTCTCATCCGAAGGACAGCGCCTGTTTTACAGTATAGTGTCCCCGTCACTATACTGGGACATTAGGAACCACATGGACCGCAGGGTGAGCGCCCCCTGCTGGCCCCACCAACTCCTCTTCTAGCAGCAACCTTAATTTTTCCCAGGAGGTCTCCCATCCAGGTACTGACCAGGCTCACACCTGTTTAACTTCAGTGTGTTGCCAGTCGTGAGTTGCAGGGTGATATGGTTGCTGGCATAAAATAAGTTTAAATAACAATTGTTAAAAGATAAAATATTTTCTTATTATTTTATTATTTTAGGGAATCACACATGATGACACTGTTCTTAAGTGGTGAGTGCTTTGTTTATATACTGTACTTTTTACACATTTTAAAGAATCAATATCTATAAGTACATGTACTAAAACACAACAAAATAATTAACTTCATTTAATTGAGGTTTTTGCATTTAACTCCTTCCATGTGCAGACTGAAAATTTAGTAATAAGAATATGGTGGGCAACGTCTGACATCCTAAAAAACATTATGTTTTGTCTTGGAGATCATACGAGCATGCTATCATCTATGTTGATTCCTCCTGTACTTAAAACAAAATATTTGTGTTGAGGTTCATGCCTTGAAATTACAAGATTGTTCCATTTCCTTTGAAATATATTCTGCAGTGCTATCCTGTGATATTCACTGCTATTTGAAAAATGATTCTCCTTTTACAACTAGGTGTTTTTTTCTTTCTTCAGATCTGGAGATATGTGGAACTAAGCAGGGGAAAACCCAGAGATCATACTTATGTGCATTACTGTGCCTCTAGTGAAGGCATTGTCTGATTTCTGCTAAGGTATTCCTTAATGTCTTACATTAGGAAATTGTTTTGGCTTGGTTTCAACTCTTGATTTTACAGGAATATAATGTGTCTTACAGCATGTGCCTTGTACCTACAGATCAGGCATGTTCTGTGTTGAGTTGTCAATGCTGTCTCAAATACTGCCCTGTGAAATTCAGTACACGACAGTCTGAACCCCTCACAAAGAGCAAGGAACCCTATAAAGTTCTTGTTCTAAAAAGCTGGTGCATAATTGAAACAGCTCTCAGGAAAGCTCTTTGGAGGCCCTCTTAAAGATATTTGAATTTGCAGTGCCCCCTTTGTCCATGCTTACACAGTTTCCTTGCATTCATTATGTTTTTTGTGTTAAAATTCACACAGTGTTTACTGTGCTTTATTGTACCACAATAATGTAAATAAGCAAATAAAGTTCTGTACGTTCCAGCTTCTTAAAAAACAGACCTATTGAAGAATTTACGTGCAAGGATACACATCAGTCCTCGACACATCAGATCTGGTGGTAGCCATGATTTTGTAATTATGGCAAATTCTTGAAAATGGCAAAAGGGACAGTTTGCACACTGACCTTCATTGTGAGTAAGTCTGCCACAATAATTTTTTTCCAAGTCCATGGACTGCAGAGTTGGCTATTCTACACCATGGTGTTAGTCGGTTTCAGTATTTGATATCTGATTTTCTAAATATCTAAAGTCACAGGATTATATTTACAGTATATCAATATTCAAAAACTCTCTCCACAGCACTGGAACTCAGTGCACATACTTGGAGACAAAAAGGGTATTTTACAGCCCCATGTGGAATATGCAGCCATTCTTATCCAAATACAGTACACTTCCAACAGCCTCCCTGATTATCTTGTTTCTACGCATTTCAATTTTTAGAAATGTCTTATTAAAGAGAGAGAAAAAAAAAGCAACTGGTATAAAACTGATTATGAATCAGTCTTCAGAAACTAGTGGGGGAGGGCTGCTTTGATTTCCTGTCAAACCATTATTTTCGAGAATGACTGATGGGGTGTCAGCAGTGGTAAGCCACTGGACATTAAGCAATGAAAGGGTTGTGGTAAGGTTAAGGGTTAATGATGGTAAACTTCAGTGTTTTACGGTTTGGCTAAGTGTTTTCATGAGGAAGTTATGAGGTGGAGCATTTCCTAATAGCACTGGGATGAGAGTTTTTTTCAGTGTGCTGCAAATGCCATTAACACTACAGATAAATGTCAGCAGAATACTGCCTGTTGTCTCTTGCTGATTGAATCACATCTCCATAATGAGCAAGCACTCCACCTGCTGTTTCTACATGGACATTTCGGGGAAAGATTAATCCCTGGAGTTAATGGAACCATGAAAGCTTGATTTATCATATCCATCTCTACACACAACACTGCACTCTCACAGAAGAAAATGATTGCCTTAAAGTCAGATTTTAAAAGGTGCCATAGCCAGGAGGATGATTCTTTCAGTGTAATAATATTAGTGTGGAAATCTTCTAATTACCATTGCTAATCAACAGGTCAGCTTTGCTACAGTATCTATCAGTTTTTGTAATTAGAGTATGGAACTGAGCAGAGCCTCTTTTCTGTTCACCTGTTGCACATGAAATGAAGATCATTTAAAACATTGGAAGAGCTTATTATTAAAATGCAATAAAATGTTGTTGCTTTAAGAATACTAGTCCTGGCATGTAAAACCCAAGTGGTATATAGGCTAAGGAACTGCACAATGAGAAAATCATTTTTAATGTCTGAACCACTCCCCCTTACCTGTCAGGTGTTGAGTGACACCAGGTAGGGATCATTCAGGCCATCTGCCAGATTTATATATGAGGTTATTTTTTGTCATTGCTTTGAATTTCCTTTCTGCACAGGCAAAAAGTCTGCGAGTTAAAACTACAAATTCACTTTTCAATGGATTCAATGTGGAAAAACCAACTATTGATTTCTGTACCCTGGATATGTGCATCCTAAGCAAATAAAATAAATAAACAGCAAGTGACAGAGTAGCACAAGGACAACAATAAATGTAAACTCAGCTTGCCGCATCTTCTTACAAAATCTGGTTTGTAAACCCAATTTTTGTTTTAAAAAAAGCCAGATTGAAATGCTTTCAATCTATTTTCTATAGTTGTGTCTCTTTGTGCGGAATATCCTAAATGGCTATATTGTAGGAGTTTCCTGTGACTTTGGTTGAGTCTGCCGATGTGAAGCTGGAGGTTTTCCATGGACAGATGGAAGCAAGGCGTGACTCTGCGTCCTTCTCCCCAGCGAGCCGGTGTCCGGGCACACGAAGAAAGCGGGCTTGTGCTCTTTGCTTAAAGAAGCGCTGACTTGTTCTCCAGTCCTTTGCCTTGCTGTTTATTCAGCTGTTCCTCCTCTCCTGGGTGGCTGAAGACTCAAAGCTCCCTCTCATCTCCTAGCCACCGGCCATGGCCAAAGAACCCCTTGCTACCCAGAGGGTCATGCCCTCCGACCTTTGTCCTTTGGTTATTTGTTCTAAGTTATCATGAAAGAGCTATTTTGTTCTGCCTCCATTCGCTCTAAGCCAGGCTTAACTAATATCATCAATGTCATTGATCCGCACAAAATTAGCTGATGAAGGTTCATAAAATTAGAGTACATACGTTTTTTTTGTGGGGGGGGGGAGGATAAGTGTGAGGCAATTTAAAGGTAGGAGCATAACACATACTTTGTTATTGTCTGAAAAAAATAAGTTCTGTAAGAAGAGTTGGAGAGCACTTTAAACTATAAACTGACCCAATTGCATTGAAAAGAAGAGAATCTGTTCTCCATGTAACATTAGGTCAGATTAATCATATTAAATGTATAGAGATGTGTTGATTGATGGGTTCTGTGCTCTAAAAAAGTCTATTCAGCCCTTACCTCTTTGGTAGAGCTCTCATTTAAAGTATCTTCATTCTTAACCTTGTTCATTCGAGACCTCAATTTGTTTGATAACATTCTAACAAACTTGCAAAGCATACTGATAGCAGGCTATAGAAAAGCAATTCTTGGAAATACAGTTTTACAAACATAGAGTTTAGTAGTGCTACAAATCCTAATGTTGGGAGTTTTCTCCTGTACCATGGTTAGGGAATTCACAGACACGAATCAACACTTTCAGCAACAAATTGGCTTTAACAGATATATAAATAAAAATGTTTCACACTAAAATGGAATTTTGAAAAATGAACTAATTCCCAAGGTAATTCCCAACTAGAACATGAAAAAAACTGTCCTGTATGCAGTTAGCACACAGTTTCCTAGGAACTATGACAATCTTTATCCTTTCATGAAGTGCAAAATCATGTGTAGAACGTCACACGGTATGAAACTATTTTGCAAAACATTTTGTCACTGGCTCAATTTTGTCATCAGTGTTGTTTGATGCTGTAAATGGAATAAATGGGTGCCAAAGTTGTATAGAAAAAAGAAATAATAATTTGTAAAAATAAAACAAAGGTCTCTTTAGTCTTTGTGGATTTCAGAATTGTTTTCTTTGTTTGTGTTCTATGACCCTGAACAATTAGTAAACACTTTTATGTAGTGTGCAAAACTTGAAAAACTTTGAGATTCCTGTGTGGTCATAATCATCCAAAAAAACATAGGTATGTTGTGCCAGACTTGCTCTATTATAAACACAGTGTTACAGTGAAACATGCTATTTTGTAAGGCTTGTATTATTTTAATTAGAGGATACATTGTCTTAGTTTATGAAGGAGATCAAGACACATAGGGCAGCACTATTCAAAGTAAGCACATAACTTTGATTAATTATATACAAATAAAGGAGACCTCCTGCAGGGTAGCGAGATAGAGTCAAGGCATTCTCAGAAGCAAACCTCCAAACACATGCGTTATTGGAAAAATCCTCGCAAGACGCTTCTTCAAGCCATAGATCTGCAAAAGCTGAAGATAATGCATAAACTTTTTGTGAATTTTGTTCTTCACGGGGCTAACACCCAAAGCATTGTGGAAATTGGGGTAGTATGAAGTTTTAAGCTCATAATTGGAGGATTTAGTGTCCTAAGACATCCTTCTATTTCCAAGGCATGTACTTGGCTGAAGGCCCTTTTTAATTACCGGTTCTGGGTAACTGAATACCCCCTTGTATTAACTGTGACTCATGGAGGCTCATCTTTCCATTCATTTGTCAAGGATTAGAGGAGGCCTGAGAGTTTATGGCCATGCACTGAAAAGGGTGCTCTTTTCTGCTTGAGCAGCATAAACTCACTTAACAGAAGTTTCAGCGGAACCACTCAAGGCTCCTTCTCCATCCCGAGAAAAGTCTGGTAACTGAAAGTTTGTTTTGAAAGTGTGGTTTTGTTATTTACCCTAATAAAATTCTTTCAGAAGTGTATTTTTCCATTGGACTATGTAGTATTACCTCAACAAACAGTATTTGTACTGTCTTGTACATAAAAAGGTATCTATAGCAACAAGTGTTCTACAACAACATGGAGGAGTCCTCTTGTTTTTATCACTGTCCATTACGAAGTGATTTCAATTAATATCTTATCTCATTTCGAAATTAGCAGCAATATTTCAAACGATTTTCGACAGGCTGAAATTTTGTGTTTCCCCTTGACTCTAATTCAATGTCTCATTTCCACACAGACTGTAAAGCCAATCTGGGCTTTTTTCTTGAAAATATGTTATCAAGTTATTGGTAAGTTTGGACATTATATTAATATATTCTTTTGAGCACAGTTGTGATATTCTGATTGTATTAATTCATCTGTAATCACCCCCTTTTCCAAAAATCACCTTTAGATAGGAACTGTAGCCTGATAAAAGCAAAGTATAGTAAAGCTTATTAAAGTCATTGCAAAATCATGCCAAATCAAACCACAATGCAAATGCTGCAAAACCATGGCATAGAAAGTAAATGCGATATAAACATATAAACATATTCCACTTGTTTCAGAGCTACTGAAGGATCACATTGTCACCTGTTTCTGCTCCACCTGAGGTCTTAAGTAATAAAATTGAACTAAGCATTTAATGAAATGCCTGAAATTACCTTTCCCATATCATTCAGCAGTAGAGATGCCTTGACATGTAAACATCTGTAGCACTCCTGTCACTTTAAGCATTCTACTTAATTAAAAGGTAAACTGACAATTGACAACGGATCTTGACATTGCTGTGTTTTTGCAGTGCAGTGTGGCCACCATGTACATTAGTTCGATCTCATCAGATCTCTACAGCTCATCAGGGCCAGGCCTAGTCAGTACTGGGTGGTGGTGAATCAAAGTTTAAACTACAATAATATTCAGCTCTTTGAAAGTACAAGGGAAGTCACAGGAACTATATATATAAAACAGAGACCATAGATAAATGAAGGAATTTATTTTTATTTTCTCTAATTAAAATGGGTTGTTTTGCGTATAGTCCAAAGTAAACTTCAGTGCATGGCAGATGTTTTTAAAACATTAAAAATTTAATGTTTTAAAATGTCAAATTTAAATCCACCTTTTTCTCTTTCCCCAGCAAAAAATGGCAATTCATTGCACGCTGGTTTACTGTATATTTATTTTAGTGTTTCAGAGTGTGTGCTTCTCACCTGCAACAGTAGAGTCAGCTTTCAGTCAGGTTGTCATTGTAAATGAGATTGTGCTCCAAACTGACTGGTTTGGTTGGTTAAAGCATTTCATTTATTATCTGGCTCCATGCATTAAGCTAACTAAACAATGAGGAAAGATGATATATTTTACATAATGTTGTGTCTGGGACTTGGGAAAGAGTTATTTTAGACAATGCTCCACTAAGAATCGTTTCTTAGGGTTAGCAATACTTCACTATATCTTAGTGTATGGGTATAGATAGTGCCCCCCAAATGTATTTCTATCCTTGATAAATTAGGTACAGAATGAATTACAGATTGGATAATGTGTCTGATGTATTAAATTCTACTGGTGTTGTACTGTAATTATAAAAGCATTACACAGAGGAAAATCATATCTGTTGAACAAAGTCATAAAAATTAAATTCCAGAAAAAAAGGGTTCATATTTATTCACATTTAAGCATTCCTTTAAGTCAAATCCAAACGAAACAAATTTACAGTCACATTCTCTTCTTTTGAAATGCAATGGAAGCTACTATACAGAACAGCCCTGAAGTTTTCCTTTTTTTCTAGGGTATAAAAGGAGGTAACACAGAAAACACATAGATTTAATAGTAGCATCCATCATCATGGCTTAGGTCAGCGAGTTCTTTGAAGACTGCAGGGAAGTGGTCATTGATCTTTACAAGTTAGAGGAGGGTTAATAAAGAACCCACAAAAACCCAAATCTAACACTTTCCACCTTGGTGCCTCTTATTCAGACATTTAGGGTGACCGATATATTGTCTACCCTGCACCATGGGCTGAGGTTCTCCTGACAACTGTAAATTAATTGGCAACAAGTTGGAGATCTCCAAAACAAACTGTCAATATCAAGAAACCCATTTTTAAAAACTTCAATTTGACATTGGCCTTCCTATCTGGAGTGAAAAGAAGAGTCCCTTTCTCAGGGCAATCCACAGAAAAAGAAAGACTCTAAATTACATTTGAATGACAACTGGTACCATATTTGATGATGAAATGCACATTTTGTTGTTCGAGTATGCTCATTGGTATTATGTGGGGCACAAAAACTCATGTTGAGAAAACAGTTGTGAGCACTGTGAAATATTGTATGGAGTCTATTATGTTTTGGGGGTTGCTTTGTATTTACAAGTTCTGGAGCCGTTGTCAAGACAGGGCAGATCATGAACTTCAAAACATACCAAGAGATTTTAGCCAGACACCTGGTTCTTTTTGCCAAGAAGCTTAAGCTTGGCTGAAAATGGACACAGATCCTATGACAGTGCATGACACTGATCCAAAGCATACAGCCAAATCAACAAATGGCATACAAAAATGTTCTAGACTTGCTATCTCAAACTCCAAATTTCAATCCAATCAAACATTTGTGGTTTGAATTCAGGTAGTTCACAAATGGAAACCCAAGAGACTGAAAGACCTAGAGCAATTCTGCCTGGAGGAATGGTCAGGAATCACCCATCATAAGTGTCACACCCTCACAGCTCACTACAGGAGGTGACTTTTCAATGTAATCTATACCAGAGGAAGATTTACAAAATACTCACTACAGGGTGTGAATAGATGTGTCCCTTGTGCTTTCTTGACTGAATTATTTATGGCAAATATGGATTTGCTTTGTACAATATGCTATTAAGATTACAGCATGACATATACAGTATGTATCTAACTTATATGCACATAAGTATTATGTTACAAAAGTAAGACATAAGAATGGGTACTGGGGTTTGGCTGACCTGAACTTGAACTACAGTTTTACATTGTATTTATCCTCTTGTTGCAGCTTTCCAAGTTTCAGTGAATTTTATTGTGTAGGGGGAATTGTGTCTGGTTTCTAGCGGTCAGAAACTGAACTTTTACCTGACCCTCAATTTCGTGGCTTCCTGTTCCCTTAAAATGAGATAGCCTGCTTTAATTGTTTATTTTGAAATATTAAGCTCTTTAATTTTCAGCAACAGTCGTCTTTTATATTGCAGCTAATCTGCCCAATCTTTCTTCGAACAAGACAGCGTTAAAACATTCTAAACCTTTTGTATGCGAACAAATTATCAAACTGAAATGTGTGATGAAACTGTCAAAAAAAAAAGAAATCCTTCTTTATTCTTGTGAAAGCTCTGGTGGAAATTTAGGGTCAAAATTCTAATGGATTTCTTCAAATATCTTCCAAGATTCAGCAGTCCTTATTTTTGTACCCATGAAGAAAGCCCTTTGGGATATTTGATGAAAACATTCAGGATTTCTTTTCTTATTTTTCCACACTTTCACTTTGGCACAAGTGTTCCAAGAGTTTCTTACTATAAAATTAGCTCTATTCCAAAATAGGTGTTTCACAATATCACACTACGGCTTAAAAATGCAACTTAAATACTTTTTAGTTACATATTGTATATTATATATATATCCTATTAATAATTGTTTATACAGTTATGTATCTGAGTGTTAGGTTTTGTTAACAGACATTTGTTAATTGCGGTAGAATACTAAACTAATAAAATATGGAGGCTTCTCAAGACAAACATATTTCAAGCCAGCAATGGCAAATGATATGTTAACAAATTTTCTTTTTTTTAAATCTGAAATTCCAATTCTTTTTGTCAAACACACCAGTCTCATAATTAGCAACTGTATTTTCTTGTCTGTGCTTCCAATGTAACAGTTGTGAACCCTTTGTCTGCACACAGGGGGATATGTGGGTCTCCTCTGATCCACCAACCCTCCAGTCAATTGTCTTTGAACCCGTCACTGGCAACACTGCCTAATACCAGAGTATCAGTGCAGATTGGAGGAGAGGTGTGCCTGTTGCTAACAGCAATGCATGCCTGTAAATGCCTGGGCGACCATATGGCATCACTGAATACCAGAGAGCAGTGTGAAATATTTAAATTTCAATCGTCACACCAGATACTACTCTGTGCATTGACTTTTCTAATCGTGGAAAACATTTTACCACATCATACAATAAGAAAAATTCAAAGAATTCCAAACTGTAACAGTTCTGTTTTGTTTTATAAACATCATAAAATGGTGGCTCATCCAGGCCCAATGTTCATAGAAGTGACAAATGCGTGACCTCACTTCTTGAAAGGTAGCTGTACACCTCCGGACCCCTTTTAAATGCCATGTTATATCATTGCACGCAACTTCAGGTCTGCAGTGAGCAGGTAACAGGAGGTGATACAGTACAGATCAGCCCTTCCACATTGAGGGTTTTTATGATACATGTAAGGGAGGCACATCGGCGTAGTGTCTTCCATTCCTGCCATGCAGTACTGGTGGTCAATTCCAGACCTGGGGTGCTATTTGAGTGGACTTTGAATGTTTTCCCTGGGTTTCCTCTGGGTGCTCCAGTTTCCTGTCACAGTCCAAAACCCTATTGGTAGGTAAGCAAATTTGGTCCTTGTGTTAGTGTGTGCCTGTCTGTGTCTGCCCTGCAATGGACTGGCATCCTCTCCAGGGTGTGCCCTGCTTTGCTTCCATTTGCTTGCCAGGATAGGCCCCAGCAACACCATGACCATAGGAAGAAGTGGTTAGAAAATGAATGGATGGACATGTTGAAGAGCCAGTCCCTGGGACAACAGCAGACACCCTTTGAAAAAAATTATTTGAGGACACCCTTGAAATATGTGGATTTTCAGTCAGTTTATTGCACTGCTGGAAGTTTCAGTGTCCAGCAGTGACATGGAGCCTTTTCTTCCTGCAGTTTGTTTCCTAAAGAACCCTAGGGTAAAGTCCTCATTGCTTTTGGGTCACAGAAATGTTGCCTCCGCTCACTCCCTCACGCCAGCTGAGAACAGACCTCCTCTTCATTCCCATGATACAAGCATTTTTCCTGGGCGGCTGGGGGTTACATCACTGGAACCAAGACTGAGTGCAGAAACACCCTGGGCTATCCAGGCAGCATTATAGCTGACCAAAGGGTCAGTGTACTGACAAAATTTAAAAAAAGAAAAGGAGTTATTCACGCTTCAAGAACAGAGCTCTTTTTTTGTGAAATATGCAATTTATTGTATTATAAATCATGAGATTATGAAGACAAATGTCTCAATTGAAGACATTTAAAGATCTTTAATTGCATCTTAATTGCAGCTGCATCTAATTTCGTTCCAAAGATTATGATCTTACAATTAGCGTTATTGTATTCTAGGAGTGAAATATGACTATTTGCAACATTCTTACAGTGAGGTAAACTGGTATCCTGTATTTATTTGCTTATTATTCTGTTATTCATACGCTTAGTGTCTGTTTGAAAATTCTACTGAAGAATTTGAATCAGAGAGGGCATCAGAAATAGATAGTACTCGTGAAATTAGTAATTTCAAGCAGAGAAGGAAGGACTCTTGAGTAACTAACAGGGTAGCCTCAAGGGTTTGTGTTTCAAATGACAAATGAGTTGTGCTCTAGATATAAGGTTACTCCTGCTTTGGTGAAAGTGTGAGTTCATCCTGTGGATTTGGTGTAATACCCACCTCAAACCTCAGTGAATGATTTCCCTGAATCCAGTGAATCACGGGATTGTTTTTAACTGTTGCACAATGCTAGGCCTTATTCATGAAGTATTTTTTAACCATGCTTCTCTTAGTGCCCTTTTTCCAAGAAAAAAAACATGAAAACCCATAATGTCAGGAAATCAAAAGAAAATATTTAAACTACACACAGGGACTCTTAAATTAGCATCCACAGGGAGCTTTGTGACATTTTTAAACATGTTATTATATGAGTTAAGGTGTACATTTAGCATGGTGGTAAACGGTTTTATGAACATGGCTCACTGTGATCACAAATTCCTGGAGTTAAACAGTAAATTCACCTGAAATGGCATTGTGGGAAAAGCTGAGCCACAAAATTGGTATGGCCTACAGTGAGTTGAGGCTGGGATTTCCTCTGGGATTGGGGTGCATAGAGAAAATTATAATGCCTCATACAATCATGTAAAACCCTGCAATTATATGAATGAACATTAATTAAATATGAACAAACAGCTCCCATTTATGCCCTGCCTCAGGATTGTGTTTCCTGCCTTTTGATGTGATAAACCTGTGTTGTAGGATCAGATAAGGCTTGCCTGATCAGAAGCAGTGGCACCATAACAAAACCAGCTTATGTTTCACAAGACTTCATTGGGCCTGGAATTTAGCAACACTAGTACACAATAATCTTTGATCCGCTATTTAAGTACCATAAGAAGAGTATTTTGGGCATGATTTAAAAAGTGTCTGTGACTCAGAGTGAGACTAAGTCAATTTAAAGTACCAGATGAAGTCATTGTTGGACTAATCATTAAGTGATATCTTAGAAAAAACAAATACAGTTTTTCTGTCACAAATGTCATAACATAGCATACATAGTGCTGGTCTCCACAATATCCAGGAGGAAGCAAAATGCTAAGGAGGGAAATTGATGGAAATTCATCCATATTCTAACCTCTTCATCCAATTTAGGGTCACAGGAGAGCAGGAGCCTATCCCAGCAAGCAACAGGCTTGAGGCAGGATACACTATGGATGGGATGTGAGTCCATCACAGGGCACACACAGACACAAGCATGCCCTCACACCATGGACAATTTTTCCAGAATCCTACCAGTATGTCTTTGGACTGTGGTTGCTTTCTGCGAAACTCACAGGAGCAAAGAAACTCCACACAGTCGGCAACCCTGGTGTGGAATAGAAAATAAAGATTTCCCAGCACTGTGAGGCAGCAATGTTAACCACTGTGCCACTATGCCACCCAATTAACGAACATTTATTTTTTTTGTTTATTGAATTAATGAGGCCATTAGTGTCAATTCAGTAATTCAGTAAATCCCTAATTATTGAGAAGACGATGTGTAATTCGTGTGTAGGGCTTTATTGGGGTAACACACCTGGGTAAGGAGAATGACAACCCATCCATAAAGATAGGACTGTCAGACCCCCTCCTCCTCCTCCAGGATGATCCAGGGAGCTGCAGCGAAGGTGAAGATGAGGGGGAGGAAGGGATATGTAAACACTGTGCATGAATGAGTCAACAAGAAGTGTGATATTTATACAGTACATACTGTAGGTAAGTGGAAGTGGGTGAGATTAGGGGTTGACTTCCTCCTAAACCTTTGATTTAATCCCCATGAGTGTTAAAAGTTGTCCATCTCTATAGAAGTAATGTGGTATGTTCTTCATAACATATTTAATGAATTTGTAAGCTGTGTTCAAATCATCCTGCCTTGTCCTCTGCATTTACTATCAGAATCATTCCAAACAGTATAATAATAGCTCAGATTTATGAACTGTGGAAAAAAGACACATTTATTTCCAAATACAAAGATATTTCTCAGTAAAGTGAAGAAAAAACATTTTAAAGAGAAAATCCTTGCATTCTTTAACTTTTACATTTTTTAATATGAGTTCAATAGTGAATAGTAAACATGTCTGTGAAGCCCTTACTTACAGTAGGTCAGAACCATACTGACAGATATGAAAAATAGGGTAAATAAGTAAGGAAACTACATATAAATGCATTTGCTGCAGTTATAATACTTCTTGGTACAATAACAAAATTACTCCTTTTTAATTATGTTCCAAGTTTATCTGCCTAAATCAATTTGTCGAAGGAGATTTGACATACAGTATTCCTTCCTTTTGCATTTATCAGAAAATATCCAGTGATCCTCTCAGCACTCTCTAACTCACATATGGTGGATATCATTAAAATGTCAGATTTATCAAAATAGCAGATATGTTGTTCTTTCTTTTTCTCAGTTGCACTGTTTGCTGTTTTATTTTATTTTTTTGTTATCAGCAACAGAAGGAGCTTTCCAAATATACCATATTGGTATGTTTCCCAGTTTTTCATAATTGCTACTCATGGAGTATATAGTGTCCATCCTGTGGAGAATGCTGTTCTTTGCCTGTACAGTGATGGAATCTGAATACTGTAGAAAACGTAAAGATTTGGTTTATCCAATATTCAGATTGTAGTACAGCATACCCACTTTTTATGTATGGTTAATGCTGTAATATTACTGTGTTTTAATGTAATTTATCTGTAATATCCTCATAATTAAGGCAGAAAACGAATTAAAGGCAACACTCCTTATTATGGGGAAAATATGATTTTGACCATATCAACTTGTTACACATCATGTGCATTTTCACAATAAAGAGGTGGATATAGAGAAAAGAGCACATTTCAACTGCCTTCAAGAATCTTACATGGCAATGAACTGTTTTGTACACCCTGCAATGTGACTCGGTATTTCATAAGAAAAACACTCCTGAGTGCCCTATGTCTTCAGATTCATAAATCAAATGGAAGACAACAGCAAAGGCTTCAGGCAGTCCACCCTAAAGGCAAGTCACAATAGCAACAGTGTTCAAATTATCAGCATGAACCTTTTCTAGAAGAGAAGAAACATTTGAACGCACTGCTGCAGACATGCCAGTAGAGAACACTTACAACCCAAGACTATGGGTATATGAGCAAAAATCATTCCAAAAGTGTTGGTTTTATTTTCAAATTCTTATTTGTTTTGGTAGTTTCGAATTAACAATTTAAACTGAGACAAGTTTAAAAACTACCAAACATAGATTGCTTCACACATTGTTTCTCTTAAAGCATGTACAGTAATTCCATATTGAATGGGATCAGCCAGGCCAAAAACACTCTGGGCCCATATGTTCTACACACTTTATTTGGACCCAGTGTTTGGAAAGAAAATTACCTGAAGGTCGGTACAGCTGGAGACTTCATTTTCATTGGTAGCACAGGCTATAGTAAAGTTGTTCAAGTATATAATAGAATTCAGTAAGGTAGCTGCATTTATGTCAGGCAATGCCATGTTATCTGCCATGCAAATTGTGCTTAGCACTCCCCTCAAATTTGAATGTTCATTTTGAACTCCTCCAAACACCCTGTGTAGACTGAAGCAGCATGACATCCTTAAAGGGACAGTGTTACTGCTTTGTAGCCTTGTCTTGTTGGTCTTAACAAGGAGTATCCTTGAATGATCCAGTCAATGTCAGGACTTGAATCAAACAGTTGGCAAGACTTGAAAATTCCTGCCAGTCATTGATCCCCAACCAACTTAACTAAGCTTGAAGAACGGGTGTAATTGATGCCAAAGGTTCCTCAACCAAGTAACCAAGGCAGGTGAATTCGTATGCAATTCACATATTTCAGTTGTTTTTCTTTTCAGTTTATGCTGACATTTTTAACTTGTTTTGCTCATTCAACTCAATTGTAATACTGGAGGAGGTGAGCAATTTTGCAAGACACTGTAATTGTATTTTGAACTGCGCGTGCATCGTGAAGCAGAAATGGGACCTTGAGGAACACCATCCCATGGAAAACAGGTCAGAGATGACCCACTTACTATAACTCCTGTACATACACGGGGGAAGAGTAACATAATCGGTAAGGCCTCTGGTCTCATAACGGGTAGGCTGTGGGTTTGAGTCAGTGCTGTAGTCTCTGATGGTGTACCATTGAGAGAAGTACTTTACCCCAGTTGCTCTCTATTTTTCTGACTTTTCTGATTACCTCTAGACTTAACTGTCAGGTGGTTAAGCCGCACTACTGTATTATACACTTAAACTTCCCTTATTTTAAATCCCACACTTTTTATTACGTTTGCATATTTTATTACTTCCCTTGCTTAACGAAGATCGAAGCTTAGACACATAAACAGTCAGATTAATTTCTTTCCAGTCTGTTTCCATAACAGACATTCTTTAGGGGTCTTGTAAAAAATGTTGTGGAAATCTAAATCTATTGCTTTGTAGCATCATCTTGTGTGCCTTTTTAGAGATCTAATAATATTTTTCCTCCTTCAATATTGATTCTTTGAAAAGTCTAAGGATTTATGTAGTTGGACTAGAGTCTTGTTATTTAGCATACTTATCAAATTAGAAATTTTAAGGAAAACTGGAGGCCTACCAACTTCAATGTCACTAATTTGGCAACAGGAAATGAGTGATATTCTGGATTAGAGGAGAAAGCTGCTAGTTTCGGGCTCTGGGATCCTGCTCTGCTATTATATGACATAATTAAAAACTATAAATAATTAAATAATTCTAAAATGTAATCATTTTAAAAACACTTACTGTACTGTATTTTGTGATTCTCTTATGTAATGTTGAAGACTTGGATCTCAATTGGTGTGGCCAACCACAGTTTTTACAGTAATGCTTATTTGGTCTCAGTATCTAAAAACTACAGTAATAAACAGAGCAGGACATTCTAGTCTCTTTTTAAACAATACTGTAAACAATGCTTTTTAAACAATACAAATACTACACAGCAAATGACATGTACACAGAGCACGTATTTTCTTAAATGTTTTGTGACTGATTTCTTAGCATGACTACTTATTGAAATTCTGCTCAGTGATTGGCTGATTTCTCATAATGATAAGCTTCCCATATGAGATATGCATACACACATGTAGTGTAGAGTGTAGCTCTATGTGGTTTATAGTCAATGATGACTCAGCGTGCAGCCTTGTACTCTGTTAGAATGTTCCCAGAAGAAAGGCCTTCATTCAGAAACATTGTACTTCATGACCTCAAAAGTTATGTCCTTTTCTGCAGTTAGTTCTTTATTTTCTGCAAACTTTAACAGCAGCATGTGTTCTCTGCACTGTTTTCTGCTGGCAATATTTAGATTGGTGTTAATGCATCTAACTTTTTCAGATGGAAAATAGACAGAAGATGAGGCAAGGCTGTTTGTAAAGATGTGTGGCACTGATCACATTACAGTTGCTCTTTTTTCTGCCTCCTTCTTCTATAAAACATAAAAACTTGATGAGTAATATGAAGTGGGGCCTGCACAACATAGGTACAGTCCTTTGCTTAATGCAACTCCGATCAAGCAGAAGGAATCTCTTTGAAGGTAGTTTTTGCAAGATCAGTAGATTATAAAGGCGTGTAAGGACATAAACGAGAAAAGAAACAGATAATCACTGAGAACGCTGACTTTCAGGATGTGAAATGAGGTAACAGGGAAAGCAGATGATATAAACTAGCACATTAGCCAATCTGACTTTCTGACAAAACTGCCTGTATTTGACTCCCCACGATGCTTGTGCTGGGATTTTTCGGTAATCTTGTCACCATGGTAGCAGTTTTCCACAGTAATTCTATCCATAAATATAGTGCTGCAGAAACCTGCATTAAGTTATTTGAAAACAAGACTGGAAAATATAGAGGACTCCCCCGAGGTGATTTAATCAGAAAAGAACTTGCTGCAGGCCTCCTGGGAGACATGGAGAAATGAGATGAAATAATTCACATCTCTCTCCTCAGTTCTTATTTTCTAAGCAGTGAAGCAAAGAGTTGCTCGTATTTCTGAGCTCTATTGACCCCCCATTAAAGAAAAAAACATAACGGTTTCTGGTCTACTCATTTCCTGTGGTTGACCTGGTCTGAGTTAAGAATGATTCCTATAAGGTGGCAGTGTTGCTGCACTCTAAAGATAGTGGTTAGATTGACCCTGAATGTACTAGCGACTTCACTTCGCGATATTCAAAGAGCATGTTCCTCTTCTCTGTCACACTATCTAAGACATTATACCATTAAAATCCATTCAACATGTTAGCTTTTATGTATGTAAACTTTGCACATGTCCCTTAGCATGTACTGTATATTTTATCATGCATGTTGTTTGTTCGTTCTCAGTAAATAACAAGGACTTCAAATAGATAATGTTACAGTAAGTTCTGAATTTTCTGCAGGCAAATCACAACCTCACAATAAGTCATAATTGGTTGTTTCTTTTCAGCTCTTTTAGAATAGCTTTGTATGGTTCAAGATGTTGAGATGCAGTGTAGTTTGGTATAATATGTTGAGGTACAGTGTGATATGGTTCAATAAGTTTTGGGAGAGTTAGGTTTGGCAGAGTAAGCTGAGGTACACTGTGTTATGGTGCAATAAGTTGTGGCAGAGTGTGGTTTGTTGAAATAAATCGAGGTACATTGTGTTATGGTACATTGAGTTGAGGTACGGTGTGGTATGGTACATTTTATTTCAGTATGGTGTGGTATGGTACAATGTGTTTTAGTGTTGTATGGTGTGGTATTGTCTTTTGTATGCTGTTTTATCATGCCTTAGTGTAGTACAATACTGTCACGGGAGCTGGTCCAGACTCCCGTGTAATGTGTAGTAAAGACCCTTTCTGGGACGGTAGAATCGGGAAGTGACTGGAGAAGGACATCAGGGAAGACACGGCGAGGAATGGACAGGAGGACGGACAGGGGGACGCTGAAGACTGTGGGGGGGGAGCGCAGGCGAACAAGTCTGAAAGGAAGTCCAATGGGGGAAATCAGGGCGCAGTCCAAGGTCCAGGTGCTGGGAGCTCCATCAGAGACGAAGATGATTAAAAACAGGAACAGGGAACTGGGACCAGGAACAGGAAGGGTTAAAACCATAACAGGACAAGTTGTCCGAGCCCCGGACTCAGTAGGTCAGGACGTCTGGGGAAAAGGCCTTGCCCTCGGCCTACTCCTGAGTCCGGTGGATAGGTGGGCCTTCAGACGTCCGTCTTCCAAAGCTGAGCCCCAAACTACGGTGACGCCGGGCTGAAATAGGGAAATGGGAATATGAAACAGGTGAGATAAATAAGACTGGGGAACACAATGAAAAAGGTAGCAGCGCCCTCTAGAAGGCGGGATGACGATCATGACAAAAACAATACTTTAGACTCATGTGCTATGGTGCTGTATGGAGTTGTATGGAGTTCTAAGGCAAAATATGGCATACAATAGTGTGATGTTATATGGTCTTTAGTTTGGTGAAGATATGAAATGATTGGAATTTGATGATATTTTAGTTTCTGACAGTACAAAGTGAGTTATGTTCACCAAAAGAGAGTAAAAGTGATTGTATGTTTCTGCTGGATTTGAATAAACAAAGGAAGAGGTTCACAGCAAAATGTTTTTTATTTTGCTGCTATAAATTAAACTGGACTTGTTTTGTTTGTTTTGGACTTGATTTGTTTGAAGTGTTACACAGAGTAATTTCTTTTTAAGTTTAAGGTATGTACCTTTATATTATGTGGTGAGCTCAAAAGAAACATGCACTCAGGCAGTTTGTGATGTTATAGTGTGGGGAGATTAATGTGTGTTGAATTAATAAAAATGTGTGACAAAATGCAGCTGTAACTGACCACTGTATGCTGGGCTTTTTCTTCGAGCAGGCAACAGTAAACATATTCCCAGCTCAGAAATATATCCAGTAAAGCAAAGGATCTGGGAAGGAGACGTGTGTCTGTGGGGGGAGGGGGTCTTTATTTGAAAACTTGCAAAAAGTTATGCTGAGATGTAAACAGTTAGGAATTTTTTTTGGTCGGAGGGACCAGTTTACATGAAGGAGGCACACTTCAAAGGCACCCCTGGTTAAAGAACATGAACCAGCATCCACTTTTGTGACGTCTGTTCACACAAACAGAGAGATCGTCTTTCAGAAACATCCCGCATAGCTGTGGGAGTGCAGGCAGAGAGATTACACACACACAAAAGAAGGAAACACCAGCCGAAAAATGGTCAATCAATTACAGGCTGCTCCTTTTTCTTCTTTAAACTCAAAACAACCAAAAAAGGACGAGAAGGAAAAAAAAACTTTCTCATCACTCACTTCCCTTTGTGGTTTATGGAAATTGACATCCTCAACAGTACCTGCATTGTTCTGGAGCTCTGATCTGTTTATATTACACGCACAATAGGCGCTCTTGCTTTACTGATTCTGTGCCAGATGATTATTTTTTTTCTATTCTGTCACTTAATTGCCATAAATGATGAGGTTTGTATTTCTTAATTTAAAAGAGCATGAGTTTTAACATTTTTTTCGGCTCCGATGCCAGTCCTTTGTTGTTATTTTCCTTGCTAAGCAGTCTACAAAGAGGGCCTGTTTTAACAATTCTTTTGAATTCAATTAGTTCAGAAAGAAAATCAAGAAACTACAACCCATACACCAAGCAGACAAAAAGGGGAGTTAACTGATGATGCTATTACAGATTTTGCACTAACAGAATGTAATGTAGCCTAATGTCTCACCTCTGTCAATCCAGAAAGGTGCCAAAACTGTACCAAGTATTTATAGCATCTTATATATTATAAGACTGATGTTTGTTACATAGTTGGTTAGCTGAGTTATTTAGTGCAAGTTGGTAATACCACCAAAGGTGTTGGGTTTGATACCTGCACGTGCCATTAGTTTAGTGGTAGCACCCGGGGACTGGAGGATTACTAATATATTCTCCATCCATAAAACGATAAAAAAACTGACCCCAGTAGTTACAGAACAATAATAAGGTAGCGGAAGTTTGAAGTTCTATACTTAGTATTTTCAGTATAAAAGAGGCAGAAGTGTTTTGGGTGAGATTAATAAATCTCCAGGTCCCAATGGTATCTCACCAATTCCACCAAACAGTTGACAGAGCTAATAACCACAGACTGGGGAAGTACTGAAGCAGTAGAAAAGAAGGGAGAGAAAACTGAACCAAGTAATTATTGACCAATAACACCAACATACTGTATATTACACGTAAGGTTACACGTAACAATTCTGAGAACTAAATCAGAGGATCACCTACAGTAGATGGAAATAGGATCTGAAGGGATAGTCAGAAAAAAGGTATTAACTAACTTGAAAGAGCTCTTTGAACAAGCAATATCAGTAATAAACCGATCCAGAACTTTATGGTGCACTGAGATTTTTAGAAGGCTTTTGCTAAAGTATCACACAATAGATTAATTCACAAATTTCATTCAGTATACATTCAGTGAGGTGTACAGGTATATGTTTGGATTATGAACTGGTTAATAAAAAACACAGTACAGATAAGGGGTTAATGCTCATATTGGGATGATGTAAGTAGTGGAGCACTAAAGTACTAGGACCACTGCTCCCAGTGTACAATAATCTAGATTCTGGCATAGTGAGTGAATTAAACATGTTTGCAGACAATATTTAAATAGGAGAATGGGCCAATTGGAGAAGTAGCAGAAGAAATAAAAAAGATTTAGACAAAATTCAAGACATTTGGGGAGACAAGTGCAGAGCATTTGCAAGTAGCTAAAACAAACCATAGATACAAAAGATGAGGAATAGATGGGGAAACACTGAGTTCAAAGAGGTTACGTCTGTAAAAGGCTATAAATGTTTACATCATTTATATTGTCAAGGTAATGTAAGCAACTAAAAAGGCAAAATGTTAGGATACTGTAACAGCACACCTGGCATCCAAATTCCAACACAGCCAGTGTCAGCTCTTTCGTTGTATTTTCGTCCTTCTGCTGGTCCTCTCTTTTACACTTCACTCACGGCTCACACTCACATCTTCTCACATTCATTAATCACTAGGCAGTAGAGCATTCATGTTGGCTCTGTGAGGCCCAGATTCTCGCACATAGTCTTCACTCCCCTCCTTAATCTTCCACCATCACTGACTATCCCAGCTGATCCTGTTTGGCCATGGATACATCACTGTAATCAACTGGTGTCCCTGACATGACACAGCAGCAGTCCTTTTGTTGTTTTGTCTCTCTCACTTCTCATACCCTGAAACCACAAATCGTCTCCTGGAGTTCTCATTCTAGACTGAACCCTAGATGCAGATAGAAAGCTTTTTCCTCCCAAAAGACCTTATTAGCCTCTTAATTAGCCCAGAGGAGTGGCTAATTCACACAGAGCCTACCCTGACAGCTCCTTTCCCTCTCTACCTCAGAGTGCTAATTACACATTTAGACCAGCAGGTTTTTTTAAAATTACAGAAGACTGTGTCTCAAAGCCATCTCTCCCTACCTCGCAGATATATATTGAAAAGTGTAGAATTTAAATCAAGGGATGTTATGTTAAAATTGTACGATATGTTATGAAGATACATTTAAAATATTGTGTACAGATTTGGTCACAACATTATGAGAAAGATATTGCTGTTCTGGAATGTGTCCAGAGAATAGCAACCAGATACGTTCTGGGGCTTTAGATAATGTCATAAACTGACAAGCAAAAATAACTGAGCCCTTTTAGTCTCATGCAGAGAACAGCATGAGGAGACATGATACAAGATTTCAAAATCCTCAAAGGCCTTCACAAATGCAGCCTAGCAAGAATTGTCCATGTGAGCAAAGAAACAAAAACCAGATGTCACACATTAAAACTGCACTTTTTATACAAAGAAGAATATGGAACAAGCTACCCAACCATGTTCCTGAGGCTGACGCCCTGGTTTCTTTCAAGAAACAGCTGGATGAGATCCTTGGACCCTCTAATCCTCTAAATATCAAATGGACTAGAAGAACAGAATGGCCTCCTTTGGTTTATAGCCCTCCTTATAGCCTTGAATAATTCAGAGCCCAGTGGAATACATGCCACGTCTTACACAAGCAGATCCTGCTTTCCACAGTGGTTAAAAATGTGGCTGGCTGTTCCTCATATTGTAGCCAGCAAGAGTACTGTGAGGGAAAAATGCTGAAGGCTTAATATTCACATGGATATTCATAACATCCTCCAGGTTTATTTCTCCTTCTGGAAAACCTACTCAACACAGAAAAACACAATCACCCTGGAAGAAAGATTTTTTTTTTAGGAGTTAAACATAGCCAGAGTTTCCAGTTTGCAGTGCTGCTGGTATTTACCCTCAAACATCTGAAGTTATCATCAAAGCAGAGATTAGAGTGCCAGCCCCACAGGCCAGGCAATTAAAGTGCTGTTACAAGAGGAATGTATACGTGTGAAATTACAGGTATGAGGAAAAAAGCTTCCCGGGAAGGCACTTCAGAATCAGTATGTTAAAATGACTCACGCCTCCGAGAGCTGTGTGATGAACCGGTTTGTCTTGGTGGTAGAGAGTTTGGTAAAACAGCGTAACAGAAAACAGGAAATCAAAAACAAATTTTGCTTAACAGCAGGGTACACTGTATGAAAAATAAATTCTCAGAGTTAGAGGGGTTCATTGTGAAAACACCTGTCCCTCATCATTTCTGCATTCGCTCCCCATGCAGTTAAATTAAAAACCTGCTTCTAACACTTAAGGTTCTGAATGTGTTCATAAGAGGCAATACTTGGGAGATTCTTTGACCATATACAGTACTCCTTCAGCCTTTCGTCATGTATTTCAAATACTAAACTCTAATCTTTCAACAACTGCTCATCCTCTTGCTTTCCTAGATTGCAGAGAACAATGGTAAATTTAACATTCATTTGAAAGCCTTCAGTTATACTAAATACTTTTTTTATCATTAAGTATATGTGCTCGCTATGTTGTTTACTGTTTTTATTCATATTCATTTTAGTCAGCATAGTGGTTAATGCTGCTGCCTTACAGTTCTTCAGTCTGGAGTTTGCATGTTTGCATGTTCTCACTTTGAGACTTCCCTGGGCTCTCCTGTTTTCTCACAAAATCCTAAGGTATGCAGACCAGATTAATTGATGTGGCAATAGACCACTGACTTGTCCAGATTGAAGTTACCCTGCCATCCAATTTCTTTTCAGCGAAGCTCCAGCTCACCATTATTCTCTAAGGTTAAATCAGTTAATGAAAATGGGTGAATGATGGATGTACGATAATGATATTATTGTGACATGCAAGTACTTTCCTCCTAAAACTCGTTGGAGGACAGGCTGTCTTTACCAAATGAGAACATTTTTACTACACTGTGCATAATAATGAACAGATTTAGCTTAAGTAGTTCATGTAGGTAGCTGCGTCAGCATGTGTAGACTACAAAGGAACAAGTAGAGGTTTATTCCATGCTGAAAAGAGAAGAAAGGAAACATAATGTTTCGGCTGTGGAGCCTTCTCCAGGTGGCAGAAGAAGGCTCCACAGCCGAAACGTTGTGTTTCCTGTTCTTCTCTTTTCTGCATGGAATAAATCTTTACTTGTGCCTTTGCAGCTTTAGCTTAAGCAGAGAAATGGATTGCATCATGGAAACATTTTGTACATCTCTCAGCTTAGCTATGTAACCACTATTTCTAATGTGTTAAAATCTGTCGTCCTTAACTGTAATTTTCTATTTTAGACTCTACCAATTTGAAATGAACAACTGTTCATCATCTTGACATAACACTTGTTGGTTCCCAGGGGTTGCTATTGCACAACAGGCTGAGAGAATCTTGACCATCTTAAACCTATGCAATACTAGCTGTGCTTAGCAAATTGCATACTATTACTTGGAGATTTCTGGTCACAGGCTACTTAAGAAGCCTAGGCTCAGATATGCCATATGTTATAAATGGAAACAGCAGAAATTACAGTAAGTCCAAAACATGGACTTAATACAAGCTGCCATTTTAACAGTGAATGAGGTGGACACAACAATTCATACGTTTCAGTACTCATTGTAGTTTCAGTACATGTTTCAGTAGATGTATAATGCTAGTGTAATACCAAGTAATGTAATAAAGTGTGCATGTAATTTGGAGCTCTGGATAACTGCATTGTTAGACTGCAAAATTACTTTTCTCTTTACCATCAAGCTGTTTGACAAGTTTCTTTTTGTTGGGAGGCAGAACATTAGACATTCCCGAAAGCATTTAAAGCATTAAAATTGCCAGCCTAATTAAAACAAAGGACCACATGCATCTTGTCTCCAGGCATAGACGCCTACATCTCTGGTTTCAGCTCTTTTGCAAAAAAAACTTCTTGGGGGGAAAAAGCTTCAAAGTGTAGCCCTTTCTACTTGAGCTCTTCTAACAGATGCTGACCTACTACGCCTGGTATAAGAGGCAGCATCAAGAGTTCTCCATGTACTGCATCTCCCTTTAAATTTTCAATGGAGTCTTGACTCTTCTAAATTCTAAAATAACTATGAAAAGTTATTCTCTCACAGCTTCCAAAAGTAATTTTAAAAGCAGCACAGCACCTTTAAGGAATTAATTGCCACAGAGGCCTTGTGCAAATCGTTAATCGGCACAAGTACATCAATTGACAGAACAACCATTAGGCACAGAGGAAATAATAACAAACAACTCCCAAAGGGGAAAAGTAAATCTCCAAGGGACTGAGGCCTAATGTTTTGGCCCCCCTCCAGGCTCCAGTCATGAGAGTGAGTGGGGGCTGGCTAGGAGTCAGTTCATTTCATATAACAGAGGAAAGAGTTATACCCTAAAGAGTTCAAATGCAGTTGTCCAAGCAGAGGTTGCGGGCTGTGTCTAGTCAACTGGCAGGTGTCCAGCATCTATGAGATCCTAACATAAACCACTAATTTGTGAAAGCAATGCTTAACTTGTCTTTAATTTGTGATCCTGAAACACGCATGTGACACTTCACTATATTTTCTGTATTTTCCTGTATTTCTTATTAGGAAGTAACAAAGGCAACAAGGGCAAGGATCATGTTAGAAATATGTCAGTGATTTACGCCAACAGTTCCATTCTGAAGGCCTTGACAGGCACTTCACCTATTTGTCTTACAGTTTCTTTTCTCCATTCTCAAGGTAAAACTATCATTTTGTAATAATGAATTGGTTTCACAGCATCTTGTAAATTCTCTATTATAGTCGGTGTCTCTTAAGTTAGAGATTTTTCTCCTTTTTTTACACAAATCTATTTCTTGTCCTCTGACACAGCACAGGTTGCATGAATGCAGTACAGTAAAATGCACAGACTTTGAACAACCCCATATGACAACATAGGAAAACCATTATTGCTGTAATGTGCTTACCTAATCATACTATGGTGTTACTTAAGTACTGTACCATGAGATGAAGTGTGCAAGAAAGGAAAATATGCCTATAACTTTCATTATCTGATGACACTCAAGGTTTTGGGTTTAGTGCAAATCTGAGGTGTTTTCTCAATATGTTGCTCAGTGTCTTAATAAATCTTCATAAATCAGATGTTGATATTGATATCTCTCACTTGAAAAGTATTCCAGGTTTTGTGGATGCGTGCGTGCTGGTGCATCATAGACAGTGGAGCACTGTTCTGTTCAAGAATGTCATGCACACTGGTCCAACAGTCTCCATCAGGGGTCAAAAAGAATCTGTGTGGTGTTTTTTATAAACCAGAGCGCGCAGCTTTTCAGTGCAGTTGTTGAACTTGTACATTGCGTTTTCCATATCTACCTTATTTTATTGTGAATAGTTTACTGATTCAAGAATTGCATGCAGCCATTTCTTTCAAGTCCTTACAGAGTTATCTTGACATTGGGATCCTGGCATCTATGACTCTGCAAATACTAGTGCAACCCATTTTCAGTCCTACCTATGATTTCTACTTGTTTGTCTTACAATGCGTTTTGTAATAATACATGCACTAGTGGTTGTGGCATAGAACAGAGATTTGTTTTGTGTTTTACAGAACTGTCCATTAAAAAACTGGAATATTTGGGCAAAAAGTCTTAGAACCTGAATGTAAACTACACGGCATTCTAGGAAATGGGTTAATTTGTTTCTTGCTTGTTACTGGTTCAGCAACACCTGCCAGAAGACATAAGCAGCACACAATGCTCAGAGGACATCCCTCTCTCTCTAATCCTTCGAACACCCATCAGTCAGATGCAAACAGCAGATTATACTTGCTGTTTTTCACATGCTTTCCTCAGGTAACTAGCTGAGAGGCTCCATCATGGCAGGTAGCAATTAAGGCAATTTCTCACTGCAGTTGAATGAGAACGAACACTCTCGCTTCGCTGAGCCTGTTGTGAAGATGTCATTCAGAACTGACTGTTTCCTCATGATTTGTTGAGTCAGAGCTCTAAAATTAGCCTTGATACAAACGCACACAAACACACACTCCTCCTTCTCCTCAAACATTCACTCTAGCCACAATCCAAACCTTTAAGGCAAATCAAACAACCTGCGCCAGTCTGAAGCTGATACTCCTTGCCAGATTTCCCTAGCAGTGTACAAACACGTGCTCTTCTCTGAAACACAGGGTTTCTGGAAAAGCTCTAACAAAGCCATAAAAATGTGCACATCTCATAATTTGTCCAGATGATGTAGGATTGATTCAGGGCAACAGTGTAATTTAGTTATACAATACTGTATATTTGCCAAATTGGTCACAGACCCAGCCCTGTATTCTCACATAATTTTCTTTCTGCTGCACTTATTTAAATCATGGCAACTGTTCTGAAGTTTAGAATACAACACATCTTGTGAGAGCCATGTTTTTGATTCTTGAGTGCACATTCCCTTTGACTGTTAATAGGCAGTGAACACTGAGGAAGTTCAGAGCAAGCAAAAAACAATTAGAGAAAAGTGGCTGGACCCAAAACTGTCTCATATTCTGTGCTGTGGGACTTTTTTTCTTCTTTTCCAGCAAATACTTTCTGTGGCTCGCAACATGTTTCATATTTCACTTACAAATGGCAAAAACAGGCACCTTTCGGTGCCAAATGGATGGGTTTTCTTGTAAATTCCGACAACTCCCATGCAATGCAAAGGGAGGAAAGTTCACTCAGCTTGTTTATCCTGCATCTCTGCTATCCAAACGTTACTCAATGAGCAGATTAGCTTGCCTCACAGATTAATTAAGCATGTTGGGACATCACTGTCACAGCTGCGGTTCACAAACCAACTTCTGAGAGCTGTTTGGTCATGTGCCACAGTTAGATTAATTCAGAGATGCTGGTCATGATAAATATCCACCCTGAACTGTTAGGATTTTACAATGCACAGAAGGTCTGACCATGAAAGGTTAGCCAGCCAGCTCATGAGTTTAATAACCCGATCAACCTGCAACACCAGAATGACTGACCTCCGAGATTGATCAAATAGCTGCTAGGTTATTAGGGGATGATGCAACTTGGGTCATCCCGGCCTCAAATCAATTATGCCAAATCCTGGATCAGGAGCCTCCAGGATATACTGTATTTAGCCCTGAAGTGGGGCTTGACCTTTCAGAAAAGAACCTTTCTTCTGCCCATAAATGCCTTTTCAGGTTTAATGGTCTAAGAGCAATAAATGCATTTGCAGTCAAACAGATATGTTGGACTGCACACATTATGTATTTGACTTCTTTAATTTATTGACTAAAAATGAACAAAAATTCAGTTGTCTGGTTGGATTCTAATAATGGCAAAACAAGCTGAAGAATATCAAGCTTATAATTAAGCAGCCATTAGCTTTTTGCTGTGGGTTTTTGTGTTACAATTCATTTGCTATATAGTAGGAGATATTCTTAGAGAGATTGAATGTTCGCAGCTGGGTTTACAGAAGAAAAACTATAAATATTTGAGGTCTTTATTTATTTGGGAAAGATTTCACCCTGTATTTGAATGGAAATCTTTGTATGTTCCCTTGAATAAAAATTTTGGAGACTGCAGTTTTCTTTGAGGTTTAACCAGATTTTAAAATACTGTAGATGAGAGTTTTCACCTCATCAAAACCACAACAATAGAGCCCCTCTTGAACTCAACGTTGTGCATCAGATTCAAAGACACCACAGGTGGTCTGCACCACTGTGATTATGTACGGTACCTTGTGCTTTTATTTAAAACTTTTTAGAAATGTGTTCCACATTTCTCAGTACAACAGTACAAGTGTACTAAAAATGCAACTGAACAGTGTCCCATGCACTATAAAATATCAATCTTTAATACAGTACTTTGAAGTGTAGCAGTCCTAATATATTTAACATATGATTTCACATGATAATATGAATTACGTTCTTTCTCATTGCCTTGCAGAATAATATCCTTTAACTTGTACTTGCACCTTGCAGTTGCTTGCTGGAATATACTTTCCTTAATCAATAACACTGGGCTATGCAGCTGAGACATAACACCTGATACAGAAGCTGGTCCACAAAGTCTTTGTGCAGTGTAGATGTCCACGTCAGTGTGTAAATTTAAAAATATTTTTCTTACAGCCCCTTTACAAAACAAACTTCACAAGTATGCAAAATGATTTTGACTCTCACTTTTCATCACACCATAATTACACAGGCATTAGGGTCATTCTACCACACAAATTTCATGCAAATATGTTACAACTAGTTTAGTGATAATGGTTTCCTTGGTTGCTTTAATAAGTTGTTTCGCTTGAGCCAAATAAAGATTCACAGTTGTCCTTCTCGAGTTTCCACAGTAAGGCTTTTTCATCACGAAGAGCACGTTTTTCCTTCCCGATGACATAATGAAAGAGTAAGGGCCAAATACACAAGTTTTCATGCTGTTCATGCAGAAGAGTCCTGGAACTGTGGTTCCCATGCAACAAAAACATTTACACAAGAGAATCTCAGCAGGAAACTGATGACGGCCCTGCTGACATCTTGTCTGAGCTTGACTGTCTAAAGCACGATGTTTAGTTGCCTGATTGTTTAATAGTTATGCTTTAACTCTTGTTGCTTTTTAAAGCTTTGGTGTAATAAGATTATTAGGAAGGTACTGGAAAATGTTACCACTTAACTTGTTAAGAAATTACGAAAACTATGATGTGAACTTTCTAGAGAGTTCCTTCTACATATCAAGACTGTCTAAATTGGGGACAATGGTTATATTCTTGTTTTGGGATCGAAGTCTACAAACCCCTTTCATAAAAACTCTAGGGATTGATTTCCAATGCATAGCAAAAGGAAAATTGGCAAGTAAAGACTACAGTGTTTTATTTTTTCTACGCAATATGCATTTATATAAAGAATCATCATCACAAGATGAACATTATTTTTCTATTTTTAACTGGGGTTTCCATGTAAGAATGGAATTACCATGGGCATTTCCTGTCTGGTAGTTCAAAATTCAAGGTATGTGAGATAAATCTTCTCTATTGCTGTTTTCCTGGTGTGCCTGCAAGCCTGCTCAGTGACATTCATGCTCACAGTAAGTGTTCCAGTTTGAGAGGGTATACTATATGAGTAACTATGATTGATGTGTTCTACTGTTAAAGCCTGGAAAACTAAACATTCACATGTTAGTTACAGTTAGCAGGGCACTCATATGAATCATGCTATCATTGAGAGATGTCTGGTTGAGATGTTTAATCACAGTAGCTGTACTCTTTTAAATGTGGGACCCTTGACAAGGTGGACTCCTCCAGGTGGTTTTCACCAAGTGGCAAATGTGTGTATCAGCCATCTGCATGCATATATAATTTGGTAGTTCCTTCAAATAAATTCTGATTTGTTCCAGCCACCTTTGGTTGATGTTTGCTAAATCCACTGGGGCTGCTGTCGATTCCCCAGACCACTTCCTGAAGAGAAAGTAACGATCTCCAAGTGCTTGTTGATCATGGAGAGGGAGAACTATAATTTCTGTTGGAATTCAAAGCACTTCATGTGCAGCTTTCTAGAGCCACACTGCAACAAGCACGGATGTTCCATATTTGGTGGTTCTAGTGGGATCAGAAAGACTTCTGCATGGCGAGTATGCAGCATGCCAAATCTCTTGTAAAGCCTCTGACTTGCCTGGCCTGACCAACCTTAACTGGACACCATTCCCTTTTCTCTGCCCTGCTTTGCCAACGTGTTTTCCTGATCTTTAGACTAGCAACTACACATACTCCATCTCATGGGCCGCTCATTCCATTAATAAACTCAATCATAAGTGAGGGAAACACTTGTTGTTTTTCCAAAACATTCGAAAGCAGAGTTTTTTTTACAGCATTCTATAGACATCTGTCTTCTTGACACCATGCCTGCCAGCAAATATGCAAATGCAGGGTAATCTTTGCTAATTGTTATGGAATGTGGCAGTTAGGGTGCCTCTCCTACCAACACATTAATGAACTCGGTGTTGTGTTTTAAAAGAAACCCAAGTCAGCGGGTAATGGGTCACATTGCCTCGAACACTCACGATCCCCAGTTTCTGGGTGAGAGTTTTTGGATTTATTGCCCACTCAGTAACTGGGGTCAAAACCCGAGTCTACCAACCTCTAAACCATTTTCCTGTTTATACTGTATATCATACAGTACTGTGACTTTAAACTGCTGATCTGAACTAATCATACTGGTTATATTTACCATGCCCTCATATTGGCTACCTTTCTTTTTCATACTACAGTATAGTACATTGATTTACATTTAAGAGGTTTTTTTACAACATTGAATGATGATAACCCCCTCTTGCCACATGAAACACTCTAGTACTTTTCTCCAACACTGTAATCGCATACATACTCTACAGGTTATCTCTAGGTCCCTCGTCTAATCTGTCCCTGACTTTACCTCATTCTTTTCATTATTTGTTCATCTAAAGAACCCATAAGCTTCAGTGGGTCCTCTTATCCTGGACTGTCTCATCAGCTCATTTTTTCCAAGTGATTCTTTGCTAGATTTATACATTCATTGGCATCTTGTCCTAGATTATGACTTATGGGAGAACCAGTAAAGCACTATCAGTTTGACTACCTGCATGAAGGGAATACTTTCAGATTTGAGCCTCTTCTTTGCTAGGTGACTGTAGTCAAATATTTGCATTCTGGTCTGATATTTCCATGTACAGTGTGGAAACTTTGAGCTCAGAGAGTGGTAGTGAAGCCCACTTGAGATAGACTTTCTTTAAAAGCTTAATAGAAGTGGAACCTAGTTTGTGACACACTTTTCTGAGCTTACCCTATCAAGACTGATACTAGCTCTCTGGCCCGTTTTACTACTCTGTCATTGGACAATCTGAGGAAAGGCCAACACATGTGCATCTATGCCAGCTCTTGGCATCACTTGTGTAGGGCACATTATGTTTGTATTTCTATAGCCCGGTCGTTTTGGGATGCAGATATTTTCATTTCTGTGCTGCTCAATACACATTAGGCATGAGAAATAAAATCTGAGAACTATGGACAGATGGTGTGCATCTGTCTCACACTGACTTAACACATTATACATCATAAAGCACATCCTAGATCCGTGCTTCTTGGTCCTGAAAACAACACACACAAAAGCTTTCAATCTTTCATAAATTTTAGTTTTGAGGATGGTAGGAGGAAACAAGATGGTGGTTCTTGTCATACGACATTTCCCAGACAATGTCCTGCCTTTGTCAGTCACCTGACCCAATTGAGCGGCATTTAATTGAATACAATTGATCTGGTGGCATTTAAAACCAGAAAGCAGAGAGTTTCAGGTGCTGTTGACCTGTACTCATTGGGAACAGAACATGAAGAGTATGACTGAGCTTTTTTAAAGAGACTTGGAGAGAGACCGAGTCCTGGGAACAGTTTATTTTGCATTAAAACCTTAACAAGAGAGTGTGTAGTGTGAAGTTTCGAAGCAGCTTAGACGCCTGGTTATTCATAGAGTCTGAACAATTTAGTAAGAGCTGAAAGAAGATATTTTGTTTTGCATTTTATTTTATTTACTTGCACCAAAAATAAAAGAGCTCTGGTTTTGTACCTTTTGGCTAAGTTGTTTTCGGTTTTGCCTAGGCCCACCTATTTAAAAATCCGCTTATGGTATGACATGTGTCACAGGTTACTTGTTGTTTGTATGGTATCACTAACAGTCATATGTTGTAAATAGTTCTAGATGTAAGCCTTTTTCAGGTTTCAATGTTACAATGTTACTGAAATAAGCTTTCTAAAAAAAAAGCAATGTAAGGTAAATTATTTTATGTTTCTTTCACTATTTTGGATCTACGTTTTAGTTTTGCTTCAAACCAAATGCTTGGTATTTTTCAAGAGGTAAATAACCAATTCCTTTTAGTCCGCGCCAATCCAACCATACCCTAGTTTGTTTGTAAACCTCCTCCACCACATTTAAAAGCTCAAAAGCTCTGCCCAGGAACAAAAATAATCATAGCTTACCAGAGGAATTTTTATGGAAACTGGACCACAAACTTCTACCAATGAGGTATTTACACCACATTACACTGTTTACAAGCAATACTGTAATAAATATAAGTTTACATAACATCACTGTCATCTGGAGTTGCAGTTTTAAAAGGTATTGTCAACATCTTGGTCTGTAATTATAGACTTCCTGTAATTCTTACTACTTTTTTTATTCTAACGGCTATGACACAAGTAACATGAAAAAACAGTGTCTACCTGTTAAAATCTATTCGTTACTTACAGGTTCATCTGAAAGGTAATCACAACAATTTGTATTAGACAAAAATGCAAAAAAAATTAAATTTACTGTGATTTCCTGGGTTCTGAGAATGAAAAGAGCAGATCCAGCAAACCTGAAACATTTACAAAGTAGGCAACATTTACAAAGGCACATACTGTATTGTGAGTACATGGTTTGCTTTCTGAAAAGAGAGTAGTATCATATTTGTTTAAAAAAATATTTTCACATAATTCTAAGCATTTGGTGAATTCATCTCACTTCAACCTTTAGAGTCTACATCAGGCCATGCACAGAAGTGGTCAGATGTTTAGAACAAGAGTTGTTGTGTTACCTTCTGTGTCTTCCTCAATATGTGTTTCACATACTCATTACGACTCTATTAGACATGATCACTGCAATGTTTTTGTGGACATTTTGATATACCAGTATACATTTTTTAACAGACAGAAGATTATAATAAAGAAAATCTTTATTATAAAAATTGTTAAAGATTAAGTACTTCAGCTACCCAGGAACTGGTCCAGTTGGACAAAACCCTAATTGAGAGGAGGAAGGACTCTGTAGACTTTATCTGAACTGCACTCTTAATCTCCACCATAAATATTGCTGTCATCTGGGTTGTTCAGTTTATTGGGTTGTTGCAACCCAAGGTTACTGCCATTAAGATTACATAACCTCCTCATGTTTACCACTATACTTGAGAGACTGCAATGACTATAAAGCTGTTTTAACTCAGCACATAGCAGTGGTATGACAAATAGAGAAAGCCATCTCTTCCATGGAGAAACCACTATTCCTAGTGTTGCCCTGTGCTGTGAAGCCCAGATACATGTGTGTTTTAAGACTGTCGGTGTGAAATCACTTGAAGGATACAGAGATATAGGGCAAAATTACCAGGAATGCATTCATTCATGTTGTGGCTTTTTAAAAAAACAAAGATGCTTCCAACAAGCCTTTAATTAAAGTTCTGAAAGATAATACATCTTACTGTTTTCTACACAGTGAATGCTCGAGTGTTTACCCTCAAGCCACAAGCTTCTCTAGTGCACTGTTGAGGAAGTCCATTTCTATTTACAGAACACACCACTCACTCATAGGAATGTCCATGATATCATTAGCAGATAGTAGCCTCCTGCAGTTAAATCTTTGACTTTCGAGTCTGAAATCGTGGAGAGAGTTATGGCAGACTGAAGTCTCAAAAAAATGTATCACAAGGAGCTGCAAAGCAAAAATAAAATGTCCAGCTTCTATATGTCACTTCTTCAGCTCCCTTTTTTACCATTTTGCTCCCCTGTCTTCACCACCTATTAATCTAGTTTCAGGTCTCTGCCTTCTGTACAATCCATGCCAACATTTCTATCACATTCCTATGAGATACAGACACAAAGCAAAAGTTATAATCTAATGTTACAAAAAATCAAAACTCAATGTACAGTATAAAGGTCTTACCGGACTCTTTAGTTAGCACCCTGAAAGGTTTGTTTTCTCCTTCAGGACTGTATTGGATTGTTTTCTTAGTAGACACACAATCATAACCTCAGTGTGGTGGTAAATGTTGTCTGAATGTCCCAGTGACTGATGTTTTCCTGTTCTGACATTTCCTGTGTTTCTTTCTGTCACTTGCAGATGTAACCCAGTAAAGGAATCTTAAGTTGTCGGGGCTCAGGTACCTACTGATACAAATCATGAAGAGTTTCACCAGCCATCAGCTCCTCAAGTACCCGAGAAAGATCCATGTTACCACACAGTACATGTGGTAACATGGATTGGTGTGGTAACAGAAAATTGGTGTAGAAATTATTATGAAGTGAGTGTTGGGATTTTAAAACTGAATCACAGAAAACTCCAAGCAAAATAAATGAGGGATCTGAATTGCAAGCATTTAGAGTTATCATGTAAAGCCCCACCAAAAGAATTAAGAACATGTTTAATAGCAGATTGGTCTACCTTCGATTGCAATCAGAGCTGCAAAACATCAATCCCTAGATGTTTGTATATTGCCCCTGAGAAATTTGAAATATCTGTCTTGTCTCAGTTTGAGACATGAGCAACATTAATCTGCATCTGGAACATTCTTCATATTACCATTCGATATATCATTAATGGAGTTTAGCTTTTAGTTCTGCAGTATGTTAAATACTGAGGCTGTCTGAATTTACATTTCAGCCAGCCAGCTCTGTTCATGCCTTCAGTGATACCAAAAGTCATGTCCAGCAAGTCCCATAACATAGCACATTGAAGAAAAACAATTATGGTTTGCTAGATATTGTACAGCCCTCAGGAACTGTGGGACACATTTTGGATTAGCCCATTCCCACTACAAAAGCATCAAAACACAAAACATCAGCAGGGCTGGGAAAGAGCACTTCCAAAGGTCAAGGCTCAGACCGACAGATGTGCTTTTGGTAAGGTAAAGCTTTCTAATTCATATTAAAACTCAAAATCATCAGGCAGGCAGAGTGAGTGTGTGTCATGTTGTGACAACCCCTCTGCAAGTGCAGTCCTGAGTGAACTATAGAAAATCAAGAGTCAGAGTGAACAGGTATCTGCTATCCGTATTATCCTGGCAGGTGAAAGCAGTGTTTTTGCTGCACAAATGATTTTGGGATCTATTACTCTTATTAGTATTGAACAATTTGTCTCGAGCACCTACAGTATATGTGTACATTGCTCAGTGGAGCCTTTCTCTGCACAGACCACAAGCTCCACCTGCAGGAAACATATTGCTATAGCCGAAAGGTTTGAAATGCCAGTGTGTACAGTAATACATGTAGTGGGGAAGACGTGCTACTTTAGCTGTGTAGCTGTGTTCAGAGTATTTTCCTCATGCTCAGTCCAAAAAATAAAAAAAACAACTCTCCAGAATAACATCAACAGAGCACAAATAGTATTCATAGATTACAAATGCACATACAGTACCATGTCATTGCCATTGTTGTCCAGTATTTTGAGCAGTTCTACCAATGAGTTTATATTTATTCAGTCATTTGTTAAAATGACAGGAACTCATTCAATGTTCTCCTCAACCTGTATTTTATTACCACAAAATGCCAGTAAAACTACACTGTCATGCCTGATCACAACCATAGGCTGTAATTATCAGATTTCTAGCTGGGGCTGTGATTTATGGTATGATCATCTTCAAGTGCATTGTGTTAGGCTACAGATTCTTAAATGTTCACCTAATTTACTGTGACACTTATTTGGACTGTGACTGACAAAATGGGTTGATCCTGGATACTGAACACTAGGACATATCAAACGCTTCCAGCTGCAAGCCAGATGTCAATAATAGCAGTAAAATGCATTCTGTGCCCTTGTTTCAACACTATTCCAATGCCCGAGATTACAAATGAAAAACCAGTTGGGTCATGAGTTATGAGTCTTCCTCAAGTTTCTTCTCTTTATCAGAGTTTTTCACTATAATGACCAGACACAACCGACCAGTAACTGACTCTGGTGGGGTGCACAGATTCTGTGGTATGTGTTTTAACATAGTAACTCCCCAGCAATGCTCTTTTGGTATCTGTGTAGGAACGTTTTAGCAACATCAGCTTGAATTTCCCGACAGAGGTAAAACAATTGAATCAAAACACAGCCTTGATACTTTGTAGCACGGAATCACACACCTTTTTTTTTAAAGAAATGCTGTTACTTATTATACAACTCAGATAGAGCTAATCCAGTAATCATGAAGTTAAAACTGGATTTAATCTGCCTTCCCCAGAGCTGCCGCGCTCAATAGGGTGTACCTTGCTGTGTCAGGTCCAGGGATAACACTTAAGTTGAAATGCTGTATGTTTGCACCACCTGTTGTCAGGTCACATCAAAGTTGACCATGTAAACATCTCTTTGTGAAGAAAACAGCGTGATCATAATGCCATTTTTTCCAAAAGACTTGAACTTGTTTGACCAAAGTCTCTGTTACCTAGTGAGGGTAGCTTGGTGTCTTGTTGAGTGCGTTCTTTGTGGATTTCTTTTTCTTCACAGAATTTTTTTTTGGAAGGGGGAGGGGTAGGCAGTTTTTAACCTTCAACAGGACAAGCGGTTTTCTGATAATGGGTGGGAGTTGGGTAGCAGGGGGAGGATGTGAAAATCCTTCCAAGGTCAACATAAAGGTTGTATCCATTAACCCCTGTAATTATCAGTGCAGTTTGCAAGCACACACTTGAAAGATGACAATGGCCTTATTAACTGCTCTTGTGCTTGGGTCACTTGCTTGGTTGTGTTTTTGTGTTGAAAAAAGCTCTTTAACTGTCTGTTTCGGGAAAACAGTAGCTTTTTTTTAATGAAAGAAAGTCCTTTTATGAACAGCAGACTTAATGAAGTGGTGGGGTTTCTAAACAGGAAAAGAAAAATGAACCTTTTCTTTGCTTCCACCTGCTTTAACCCCCCTAATAGACAAAAGATCAATGGGAACTAGTAGTGAAAATACCCTTGCTTTCTTAAGACAGCTCAGATGAGAAATACCACCTCAAAAATACTCACCTTTTTAAAGAATATTACAATGTTAAAAAACACAGCCTTTACACACAAAGAAGACCTGTGAGCAAACCCATAGAACAATGAAATGAATAAAATACTCTTCTGGTTACTTAGTCTTCTGCATTTACAGGTCCTGAAGCAGAAGGTTGTAAAGTGTATATTTATGAAGATGTCCAGGATGTACAGGAAAAAAACTGAAAAGTTCCACTCTTTTTCCGGGGAAGGGATTTAATTTACAGGACTGTAGCTTTCCAGTCTTTTGTCTTTTATCTGTCCAGTTTCTTAAACATTACAGTGTTACAAAGACTCCAATCAGGTGGCTGCTGGATTCAAACGCCGTAGTGAAATAAACATATTAATGTCCCTCCTAGCTGCTGCTTCCCAAATCTGAGGAAAAAAGTATGTTTCATGTCAGAACTTTTCTGCCGAAAGCAAACATCCTCTTTATTCAAATTGCGCCAAGACCTCTCAGAGAGCTGCAATTATGTTGTAATAACTGATTTCATCAGTATGTTTACTTCATCTTTGTTTCATTGGAAAATTAGTAAAGGAATATCACAAAGCACAGACAGCCCAAATCAAGGCTATTCCATCCATCCTTTCATTTTCTAACCACTTCATCCAATTCAAGGTCACAGCATATCCAGAGGCTATCCCCGCATGCAACAGGCACAAGGTGGGATACACCCTGGACAGTACACCAGCCTATCACAGGGCACACACAGACACAAACTCACACCAGTACAAATTTCCCCAGAAGCCAATTAACCTACCAGTATGTCCTTGTGGGACTATGGAAGAAAACCTGAGTACCCAGAGGAAACCCACACAAATACAGGGAGAATATTCAAACTTCAATGCGCATTGCCCACTGTACTGCCTAACAAGATTATTTTATTATTTCATTTGCAAATGAGCTTAATTTAAATTAAATGTAAAATAATGTAAATGCAAAATATGTAATCTAGCCATAACAGAAACCTACTGTAGTAGGTGAGAAGTCAAGGGAACCCATTACTGCCATCCAAGTTATCAACTCAATATGAATAAATGTAGTGATTATGTTTTGTCTTATTGCTTCCCCTAACAGAATAAATACATAAAATACCATTACTCGTGTCCCAGTTTTCTTGTTTACATATCTCACGTGGCTCTGGAATAAATACCATGTTCTCAGACATAGTTTAATTTAATATGATACAAAAAAGTGTCACCGTTTCTGTTGTGAGAGCAGTCTTTTTATGTTTTACCTCTAACAAACATCGGTAGTGCTCTTAATGTCATTTTTGAAGTCCCCTGCCAAGCCTTAGTGAGAGTGCCAGCACATTTGTGATGCTAAGTGTATCAGTGTTTCAAAGTAGTAATGTGACTCCATGTTAAATGTGCACATTTTTTAAGAACATAAGAAAGGTTGTAAATGAGAGGACCCTTTCATCCCATCTAGCCCATGTGGTAGATAGTACAGTAGATAATTCATCCAAGGAGCTCATTCAGCAGTTTCCTGAAAGAAACTAGGGTATCGGCTTCAACAGCAGCTTGTTCTACAGTAGACTTCCACCGCTCTTAAGGTTAAAGACTTGTCTCCTGTTTCCGTGTTCATTCTGAAGAAATCTGATGTATTGAGTTAGAGCCTCTATGGATTTTGGATACTTGTTTTAGGTTCCCTTGTAGTCTTCTCTGTTCAAGACTAAAATATTCAATTCCTTCAGCCTTTCAGTGTTGGATTTTAATGCACTAAACACTGCTGGAATCTCTGGAACTTTGTGCTGGTAAGCAACTGCAGTAATGGAGAATATTGATTCAGCAAAATGTATCAATTTATATGGACTTGGATTAACATAATTGTAATCAATTAAGCAAGAAATCTGTTATATGACATTACTTAGAGATCATTTGGGATAAATACCCAAATACTCTTCAGCCTTCCAAAAACATAATCCCCTTAATTCATCAAATTGTTTGCTTAAATGATAAATAATATACGCGTGTTCTCCATTTCAAAAATAGATTAGGGTGATGTGTAAAATATACTTGACACATGTTCAGGCACCGGATTGAAGAAACATAGGATAGACACATGCGAGAACAGGTGAACCTGCTAAATTAAAAAAATAACCAGTAGCTTTCTAACCATTGAGCTTACAGCAATTAATACAAAAATAGGCAATGAAAATCAACACACTTTTTGAAAAACAAAACAAAAATGTGTTTAAAAAGGTCAGTAGGAAGGAATGCATTCTCAATGGCTTTATTGTCACAGTGCCTGGATCCCTGCACCAGGATCCGACACCACCTCGTACATCCTGACAGCCTGTGACGTGTGGTGAGTGTACTGGTGCACTATGGCTGCTGCTGCATCATCCAGGTGGGTTGTACACATTGGTGGTGGTGGGGAGTCCTTATTGCCTGTAGAGTGTTTTGAGTGGAGTTCCCAGAAAATTGCTATGTGTAAAGTGTAAGGAATTATTATTAATGTAGCACCTGCGGAGGGGGGCAGCCTGGCTTTCTTCTCTAGAGCTGGGCATTTTTCTCTCCTCTGTGCCCAACTGACAACTGTTTTTATATTGTGAGCTGCCATATTAATCTGTAGAGCCAACTGCTGTGAAAGGCACTATAGCAAACAAAGGACTGATTGGTTGTTTTGTTGATTGCTTGATTGATTGATGGAGGGTACTATGGACTCCAGGGGGAGAACCTTACAAAATACTTTAAAAAATACCTTAGCAGCTCTATTTTTTGCCCTTAGATGTATGGCTCAGCTAAATGAATTATGGATTAGTCCCAGTGTTGACTGTTCCACAAAAGAATACACAAGATCAACTGAAGATCAATGCTGCAGGGTTGAAAAGCCCATTCAGACTCACAAGCACAGTCACTGTAGTGATGGAATCACTATCCCACAGCTGGGAAGAAGCATTCCTTACTCTTGTGAGGCCCCTTCTCACATTTGTGTTCATTATTATAGCTGCAGGATCTACAGTGCTTATAGAAAGTCCACAATGCCCTTGGACGTTTTCACATTTTATAAGATAAGATCACTTTATTGGCCATATACAATTTCTAGGAATTTGTTGTTTCGCATATCCCAACTAGCTCTTTATGAGACACACGGACAGGGAGAGAAGCTTGGGGACAGAGTGTAGGGTCAGCCATTTATAAGGCGCCCCTGGAGCAGTTTGGGGTTAAGGGCCTTGCTCAGTAGGATTCCTCTGCCGACCGTGGGATACAAACCGGCAACCTTCCAGGTGCAGATCGTTAGCCACAGAGTGTTACAGCATGGAACCATGCTGTATTTAACTGAGAACATTTGCCACTCATCAACACAAAGTACTCTATAATGTCAAAGTAAAAAAAACAGACATTTTACTAAATGAATTAAAAATAAAAAACAGAAAATAATTGAATGCAAAAGTATTCACCCCCTTGCTTTGACACACCTAAATTACCTCTGAAGTAACCAACTCTCTTCTCCAAGTCACATAATTACTTGACTGGAGTCCGCCTGTGTGCAGTTGAGGTGTTTCACATGATTTCAGAATAAATACACCTGTGTCTGGGAGCTTCTCCAGTTAGTTAATGCATTTCCAACAAAACACTGCACTATGAAGACCAAGGAACATTCCAAGCCGATCTGAGGTTCTTGAAAAATACCAGTCAGGGAAAGGATATAGGAAAATTTCCAAGGCATTGAATATACCTCGAAGCACAGTGAAGTCCATCATTAAAAAGGTGAGAAAATATGGAACAACTGTGAATCTGCCCAGAACTGTCCGTCCTTCAAAACTGAATGTCTGGGCAAGAAGAGCCTTAAAGGGAGGCAACCAAGAGGCCCAAGGCAACTCTAAAGGAGTTACAGTCCTCCATGACAGAGATGGGAGAAACTGTTCATGAGATAACAATAGCACACACACTTCATGAATCTGGCTTGTATGGAAGGGTGGCAAGAAAAGCCTTTATTGGGGGGAAAAAAAAGCATGGTTCCATGCTGTAACACAATAAAATGTGAAAAAGTCCAAGGGGGGGGTGTAGACTTTCTATAGGCACTGTACATATTGCCTGTGTAGTAAATACATATACTGTAGGTAGAAACTGTGTCATTATGTTATGGAAGGCACTGAATGAGAAAGTGCACAACAGGAAAGAGACTTAAGGGTTGTGACAGATTTGGTTCTCTCAGCATCTAGGTAATGTACTGTACCGATTCAATAAAATGGCAAATTTGAGTAGATAGCAAAGACTGTAGACTACAAAACAAAACCAGATTGGCTGTGCTGGACCTAAGAGATATTCAGACCACATTTGTAATGCATCATATTTTACAACATTTTACAACAAGGATCAAAAGGCATCAGAAAAACTCATGACAAGGACATTTTCAGTCTTAAAACTAATAAAAAGAGACTTGAGACTTGTGGTCTTCAAAAGTTTAAAGCACAAACAAAAGGGTTGCCTATAAGCACTGATGGGCTGCATGGCTTAAATCATTAGCATTTCCTATGTTCTTAAAAGTACCAGGCTTGTTGAATGTATTAATAAGAAACTAGTGAAAGGTGTGTCAGTTTGCTTTCACTCCTAAAAGCCACATACGACAAGCTCTTCTCCCACGTTTGCTTAGATTACATAATTAAAATTTTCAAAAGTGGGGTCTTCAAACGATAAAATAATAAAAAAAGGTGAGGTCATCTTGTATTTTAAATCGGATAAAATCCTTGGGTTATAACTCAATGAAGTTAGAAAAGGTTTTTACAATTTGCAATTGCTTCTGTCTTCCTATATGCTTTCTGTGTTCAAATATATTAATTAAATTAGTCATTTGTTGCTAGTAGCTGATTTCCCCAAGGGTCTCCTACAGCTAATTTTTGAAGGAAGCAGAGGCACTGACTTGTTCCAGGCTCCCACAACCCTTTGTGCAAAGACGTTCCTGTTGTTCTAAAATGCATCTCCCACTATTTTCCACTTGTGTCCTCAGTTTATGTCAACTTGTTGATCCTGACAAATTCTGATCCTGAAGAAGATGCTTCTTTCAGAGTACTTTTAAACACTTGAAACACATTCACTTGTAGTTTTCTATGTTCAGAACTAAAGAGACTCATTTACTGTAGCCTGTCAGTGAAATCATTCCTCTTAGCCATGGAATATATTCTGCTGCTCTTCCTTGGGCTGATTCTAAGAAGAAATGTATTTTTAAGGTGGAGAGCAAAACTGAACACAATATATAAAAAATGCAGTTTTTGCAGTAATGGGTTTGTATAAAACTTGAAACTGGCTTCAAAACTTTTTGAATTGGGATATCTATATCTACCTTTGCTTTCCTTAAGGTTGTGTTTTTCAGACTTGATCATTATCATACTCCTCTAATTTATATTCGAGATGACTTTATAAGTAAAATTAAATCATATCTTCTAAACTGCTTTCTGCTCTTACTCTTTGATTTTGTAAATACCCTGTTTTTAAAGTAGTGTTGCTAAGAAATGCAGTAATCAGAACTGTTCAGCTTTTTTAATATGTTGATTGTCTATATATGGCTGTCTCAACAACTAAATGGTGTGCACACTCACACATTGAAATAATAAATAGGTATAAAATGCTTCCACAATAACCAATTTGTTCCAAATTGGATCGGTGTCTTAAACTCCAGACTCTATATTGTCATTGAATCAATATAATTTAATGAGGGAAGCTCTGTAACCAAGCACGTTATATAAGATTAATGGTAATTACTAACCTTGCCCATTTATTTTAAGAGATACAAATACTTTTTAAAAAATAGGGTGTAATCAAGCAGGTGCTTCAATTACTGGATACCTGTAGCCTGCGTATTTAAGAGCTCAGTTAATAAGCAAAACGGAGGATGCTGTTCATTTGAAGACTCAGAACGGAGAAACCCCGTTATAAAGCCCAGTGTTACATACTGTAGGCTGATTTCCTCTGCTCGATGGTACTGTAGTTCTGAAGTGTTATAAATAGTATAGCCAGTAGATGGCAGCAGATCTATGACGAAAGAGACGGTCTGCATCAGTCCTGTGAATAGCACTAAGATCTAATGTCTACTGATTTAGAACGAGATAAGTAGTCATTGTAGTGGTGGCTCATTTTCTGTCTAATAATAATAAAATGGTTTGCCAGATCCATGCACAACAGTGTGAGTGAACAGTGTTGCAGACAACCAAAATACTGTAGTTCAGGTGGGTAGGTGTGTCAGCATGCGTAGGCTGTAAAGGAACAAGTAACAGGTTTATTCCTTGCTGAAAAGAAAGAAAACACAACGTTTCGGCTGTGGAGCATTCTCCAGGTGTACTTGTTCCTTTGCACCAAATACTGTGTTCCGTCAAAATCGGTAATTTGTGAAACCAGAAGTCTATCTGTACAGCTGTTTATGGTTGTTGGAGACAGAAGTAAAAAATGCTGGAAAACTGCTGCCTAGCCAGCAATAGAGATGTAGAAATATTTTTTTTCTTTTTAATGATTGAATTGAAATTGATGCATTAATGTATCTGAGCCATTATGTATAAACAGTCTAAGACATTTGCTGAGAAATTTATGAAGAAAAACATCCAGAAAAAATATAAAAGTACGAACTCAGATATTCTGTCTTTTAAATTAAGTTCTAAAGGAATGCAAATATTTTTTCTGCAGTGTTGAATGAAGATTTAAACATGCATATGTTATGACTCTTGTGTTATTGCCTGCTTGCGGTTAGGACCTATAGCAATGTGGAAAGCATTTTTGAAAGGATTCAGGAATTTCCCCTGGTTACACACAAGGCTTGATTTGCACACCTTTTGAGCTCCATTTTCACCTCTCTGTCTGTGCTGAACAGCCCCACAGAAGACAGCATAAGTGAAACGTGCCGCAACACACAGACTTATTCTGTGTGTGACCTGCTTTCCAAAACCAGGCTTGGCAAGGGGGATGGGTTACTCCAGGCCTGAGGGCTGGAGTCCAGCAGGTTTAACAGGTATTTTTCAGTTGGCAGATGTTTAAAGGCTTTTTAAAATAAAAGACTCTTGATTTGGTTTATTTAAGAATTTGTACATTTTCCCATGACCCTGAATCGGAAGAAGCCGTTAAAAAGCAGATGGATGGACATTTGTACATTTTACCTAGTTAGGAACAGCCAACTTTATGTTCACCCCATGTTCTCTGGGATTTCCTCTGGGAGCTCCAGTTTCCTCTCACAGTCCAAAGACATGCTGGTAGGTTAATTGGCTTCGAGGGAAATTGTTCTTGGTGTGAGTGTGTGCCCTGTGATAGATCGGTGTCCCTTCCAGGGTGTATCCTGCCATGCGTCCAATACTTGCCTGGAATAGGCTCTGGCTCTGGATGAAGCGGTTATAAACGGACAGATGGGATGGCCAACGGATTCTTGGCTTTTGGATCACAGCAACGATGCTGGCACTGCAGGACAGGCCTCTCACCTCACCTTTCCTTTTTTATGCGACTCTGACAACAGGTTATTGCTAATAGGCAGAATGATGTTCGTCTCACAGATGCCACTGGAATCCCACAGGCACCTGCGGAGTCAGAGGAGGCGCTGTTTCCCCAAGAACCAAGGGAACTGTAGCCAACTAATCCCAAACCTACACACGAATCCAGAGTCACTGCTCTGGAGACCTTGGCCTCACTAGGCTAGTGACGTGCCCCCGGTATCAGATAGCGACACCAGGGGACCGCAGAGCCTCACCTGCTCTCTGAGCGAGTACTTTTAACTAAGAGGCCATTGCGAAGGCAGATGGCTTTTGATTTTGGATCTGCAAAATTAGTTGACTTAATTCATTAAGATCACATGTAGAATGAAAGGGAGAGGAGATCTCTCTGCTCTCAATTGTGGGTTTTAAGTCTCTTAACCTCTTAAATCTTTGGATTAATACAAAAGCAAACGTATTGAGCTCCACATGAATAAATGCAGCCGAGGATTGCTTTGGTGTGGTTTTATTGCAAATGTTACTCATGCATCACAGGTACACATACTCATGCCACTCTTGGGGTTTCTAGAGGTACTGTAAGTTGCTGGATCTTTTTAACCCTTACTGCTGGTATTTTAAGATGTGTGTGTGTATTGCAGAAAATACAAGCATGAACAAACTGAGCAGTTAAACTCTCGTAGTTTGGAAGGTAAACATATTTGTTTGCTGAAGAGGGTATACCTGTCATCCTGGATAAACATAAATTGACCTGGAGCCCTGCCATCATGTGACAGATCCTACCTGCACTTTCTCCAAGGAGGGTAGTCCCACGGTCAAAAATACTCAACAGCCAGGCACAATTTAATCCAGGACTCTTTCTCTTGCTCCATCTCAGTGTATAACAACCCACAAAACGTCTTTCATTTTCTAACCACTGTATCTAATACAGAATTATAAGACAGGATACACCTAGGCGGAGCACACACAAACACACACACACTCGCCTCACGCCATACTGTACATCAGTCCTCCAGAGTCCTCCATATGTCCACACATCCACCAGAGGCTGTAGGAGTACAGATGATGTTTGGATTCGTGACGTCATCGCTCCTTCACCTCTGACCTTAGACAGCAGCTATGCTAGCTAGACCTCTGGACTGGTCAAACTGGGATTAAAGCACATTTTGAAGGCAGAGTGGCGCATGACAGAAAGAAATACTGTCTAGACTTTATTTGTGTTGTAAACCGAAAGGGATGACTGTGAGCCTTTCTCAGAAGGGACAGCCACAGATTTCGGAGGAGTTACAGGTATCATGTCTCCTCCTGGCGTCTGTTAAAGCCATTACTGTGCCAGACTCCCTGGGCTTAGTGTGCAAAAGCTCAGATTTTATAGACTTTTTTTTCTTAGCTCCAAGGGTCACCTTCAACTATCATGTTTATATAGACAGAGCTCTTAACAGGTTAACAGTTGTCAGCTGTCCAGTAATTTTCACTCCTAGTGACATCTGAGTAAATTGGTTCATCTTTCTTTTCCTCCTTCACACAATATGAATGGCCTTTTCAGACAAAGGCGATACCTGATATTAATGAAAAAGGAATCCTTTATAATGTCCAGTCCACAATTACAACTGAGAGAGCGTTTCACAAAAATAATGTAGACCCTGGGAAAACAAAATACAATTAAAAACATAACCTCTTTCCTGTGGTTTAATGTGCCAGCAGTCATTTTATTCTTACCTGTTTTACATTTTGTATTTACATTATTAAATAACTGCACAACAAAACGTTAAAAAACTCGGACAGACTGACTGAATTGTTTTTGTGGGCAGTTTGGTCAGATTTTATCCAGAGAAATCAAAGAAGGAGTAGCTTTCAGATTCAGACTTCTATAATCCTATTTCACCCTTCCAAGTCTCATACTGAGTAATTTTTAAAAGAATATGTCAGTGAACACACTTCTATGGACTGTGGTTAGAATTGGCCATTTAAAATAGACATCCTGGACAGTCACTGTAGAGTGCACAAACAACAAACATAAATTCTCATAAGATTACGAAACTACCAGGACAGTTCTTGAATCTGTTTTTTCCCAATAACCAAAACTGTTACTGTCTAAACTGTTACAAAACCTAAAATATACTATGGTGCAAAAGGAAACTGTATAAGTTCCTACTTATGTAAACTAAGGATCCTGCTTTGCGCCTGTTGCTTGTAGGGACAGGCTCCAGCTCCCCCGCGACCGTGAATGGGATGAAGGGGTTAGAAAACGGATGGATGAATGGATCAGCTAAGAATAGGTTTAGGTTTCTAATTATACTGTATAAACCTAGTGCCGCACTGCTCTTATGCTGGTTAGCGAACATTTCTAAATTCAATGGGCCTATAAATTGTGACCTCGGTGGAGAGATATTTTGAAGAGAGAGAGATTTTCCCTCTATAATAGACGAGTCGGTGTCGCACACACACAAACACACACACTCACACACACTCCACAACTCCTGCCTGAGCCCAGCTGGCATTGACAGAGAACAGAGCCACGCAAGAGAAACAGCTTCCATCTCACAAGGTCCCTTAGCTTGAGCTGCAGCCAAACCCACCTGAAAGAACAGGAATTTTCCAGCTCCGCGTCTTGTGAATTAATTGTCTTTCTCCTTCTTTTGAACTGTTTGCTGTCGAGACAAAGGGGGAGAGTTAAAAAGAGCTTGCCTTGCCAATGGCTGAAAAGAGGCAAGGTTGGAGGCAAAAGCAGCGTGAGTGGAAAAATGTGTCAGTGTGAGCAGAGCCGGGCTTTTCTGAGCAGCAGTGGGGGTGATTCATTTTCCCAGAGCTCGCCCCCAATCCCTAAATCTCCAGCCAAAATTCCCTACCACCTGGGATGATACACCAACCCCAGCTCATTCAGAGTGTGTGATGCCTTTGGATTAAAGACACCCCTCTTTTCTTACTAATGTGGGCATTTACAGAGTGGGAAATCAATGAAGTGACCCAGCACAGGGTATCCAAATTACTCAACATGGGATTGCAGATGGGTATTGTTCCTTTAAGTAAACTTGCTCCTGTTTTAAGTTTGTATTTTGGATGTGCTCAAAAACCTTTAAACAGAATACTGTCCTTGCGGTCTAAAGAGATTCTGTTAAATTGCTTGTCTAAACCTGTTTACTACCTTGTTCTTCTGAGGATGAAACACAGTTTTTCTCAACTGCTTACACACAATTCCTGAAAGGCTATCTACATTTTCGAAACAGTTAACGCAAGCCCCATAACAGAAATAGTGATTTGAGAAACACTAAATCATGTATGATTATGTTCACACAAGATGCAGATGTCAACCATATTTGTGCAAACAAAATGAACGCAAATCTCTGCAGTTGACCCACAAACCAATCGAGTTAGACACAGCTGAAAGCAACCAGTCCCTTGTGTGTTCAATCTTACCTCTCAGGCGTAAAGTCTAGCTACCTTAATTGTTCAATGATCAATTGATACTTAAGCACACATACTGTATAGTAGGTTACCTGTGCGTTAGTGTTGCTGAAAGATGGAGCAGGATTGGAACAAGCAATTGGAAGAGGGAGAGGATGAGAAAGAGGAAGAGGGGTCTGAATGGTAGCACTGGAGGCAGGGCACAGGGAAGAGGAGGGCAAAGGCACAGAAATATCTCTAATGAAATAATGGCCACCACAGTGAAACATGTCATAAAACCTCATTGAACACAGAGCCACACTGAATGTGCTAGTACAGCTCAGAGGTAATTTTAACTGTGTTCATTGTCATAACAGATGATGGTGTCACTGCCCACATCCCCACCATTGGGCCGTACAACACAGATCTGTTTCTTGTATGCTCTGTACAACAGTCTTGTTCCCGTTGGCAAGAGAAAGCTTGTGAGAGCTGATTTACCCAGCTCTGTAGTCATGTGGGGTAATGTCAGCTCTCAGTGCTCTGCTTCAGTCAGGGAATGGTTTGCTGCCCATTATGGCCCACCCTCTTCTCCCTTCCTCAATCCCATTGCAAAGTTTGTCTCTGCATGGGGGGTGGAAGGTTTATGACTGCAGGCATCACATTCAGAGGCTTCTGCTGGATGCAACGAATGCTGGTTGCGAGGACATAACTGCTGAAAAGATGTATTGCAGGAGATGGGTGTAGCATGCAAGATGGCTTTACCTCATTGTTCTGGTTCTGTGAGGGAACCCATGGATGAAAATCTGTGGCCTAACTGTGAGGAGAGACTCGATAACAGGATGATTACAATTGATTACTGTATTTGCATCCCTTTTACACTTTCATTTGATTTTCATTTAGTTGGACCGCTTGTCCTTGATAATTTACAGGATTTATGCACTGCAACTCTATTTCCAATATCGCGTTGTTTTGCTTTATGTATGTGCATTAGTTTCATTTTACTGAATGAAAACTGTCAGGACACTGTTCCTGGGTATATTTTTTATTATTTGTTATATTTGTGTGTGGGAACATCCGTATGTACAGCAGCACTACGGATGCAGTAATTACATTTTCAATGATATCCAGTATCAGTTGGGCTGTTAGGCCAAGGAATGTGAACTCATGGTCATATTGATGTTGATACTTAGTATTTTGTTTGACAGTGTTTAAACACTGAAGAAAGAGAGATTCCCATTCACCAACACTGTTGTACTGTTTTTGGTAGACTTACTTGATTTTGCGCCAGTGTTAAATGGTGTCTTAGGGCATTTTGCACTGGTGATGTGTTGTTTTGCAAAGTGAAATAGAGCTAGGGGATATGTTTTCACTATTCTGACATTGTCAGTACTGTTTCAGGAATTGCATTTAAGTAATTGAGAAAAACTGTAAACCACATCCATTAAAGGCCTCTTCAATTTTGAATTTCATTCACACAATGCACACCTCCTGAAGAATCTCCCTTCTGTAGAAAGTAAAGAGACCTGGTTAGAGCTCCAGACTCCCAACTGGAAAGGCTGTGGGATCAAGCGCTGTATGCTGCTGTTGTACACTTGAGCATGGTGCTTGATTCCAGTTGTACCAGCCTACCCAGCTGTGTAGACGAGAAGCAGCTGGGGGTTTTCCGATATTCCACCCTAGTGATAGTCTTACATTCTCAGTCTGCTTAATGCCATAGAAACTAAGATCATCTCTTCTCTAATTAACCTCTCTTTTTAAGCATGCACTTCTTTGTACAAGGATAGCAACACACCTGCAGACCATCTATCCAATATCAGTAATCTGCGTCTTCCTGGAAAGGATCACAGCAACCTGACGCTTATGCAGAAAGCACAGGGTTTGAGGTGGGGCTACACCACGGACAGGACTCCAGTCTATCACACGCGAATGCACAACAACACTTTAGAGATACCTTAGACTTAACTTGGCCAGTATGTCTGTGGAAGGTGGGAGGAAACAGGAGCACCTGGAGGAAACACATGCAGACCTGAAGATAGCATACAGACTCCTCACAGAACAACCCCCAGATTAGATTCAAACCCATGATTCGAAAGCTAACAACACTAACTGTGAAGGCGCCGTGATGCCCACAGCTACAGTCAATTTCCCACCTTTGTAACTTAACAAAGCAGCGAAACACAGGTTCCGTTTTAGGATTAAAACTATTTAACACAGATGGATTTCACAAGTAGCAGGTTCATGGAAAATGATCGCCTTCAATGGATAAGACCCTTTCTCCCTCCTGGCCCCACTGGACTGAGACTGCAATTAACAGGCATTAACATCACTTTAAGCTGCACAATTAACTTCAAAAGGTGAATTCTTTGTTAATGTAATTTGTGCACTTGTAAAATGTCAAAAAAGAGCATGCTTACTCAGGCGTGAATATTATGAAGGCTCCATGGCCGAAACGTTGTGTTTTCTTTCTTCTTTTTTTCAGCATGAAATAAACCTATTACTTGTGAATATTATTAATTGTGTTGGGGGATGATCTCTGTGATACAGTGGACATGTCACATGTATGGTTCTCAATGTCATAATGCTAGTAAGATAAAGCAGTAGGTATTCCTTTGTACTACACGATGAGGCATACAATCTTATCGACTGCCCTGGAGCAAGAACAGTTTATGCCGAGGTCTGCTGTAATTTATATAACAGTGCCTTGTAACTCTGCTTTGGAAAATCAGATCAAGCTGCCTGCAAGTTACTTCTTGCTCATGAAAGCATCCAGTGCCAAGCTATGAGCTAACCCTGCCATAAATCTCATAAGGCTTCAGAATTCACAACTGTCGGAACAGTTGAAGGAGCTGAGATCAGGGAGCTCTGTGTAAATTAATTCTGTGCAAGTCTCATGTTCTCAAGGTATTCCTTCGTGCACAGGAAGCTGATCACATCTCACCAGGTGAAGGCTTAGAACTTAGCCTGTAAAAGTGAGCTGTAGAAAAATGTGTGCATGCTGTGAGAATAAAGGATACTATAAATGTTAAATAATATTGGGAGTCTGAGCAAAAGTCATATAGTAGGGGCCTCCTGAATGATGAAAATATGTTATGTGTTATTTTTTTCAAACCAATGCTATTATTCTAACAAAGCTCTTCTTTTGTGGCCTCTTGAGTGTCTAACCTGATTAAAAATTCACCCTGCTCAGAGCACAGACCAAGTCCTAAAGCCCAGATCTTACTTACTTATGTGTCATTCATCAGCTGATATAATTTAACACATAATAGAAAACACTGAGCACAAATACCTCCACCAAAAACATGCTGGATTTTGAAGCATTTTCAGTTCAAACCCATTCCATTCTTATAGCAAGATCACCTTCTGATCAATTTTTGTTGAGGGTAATGATATGTGGGATTAAAGTGGATGCTCCAAACAACTCCACCAGTTTTCCAAAGGATTGAGATCTTGGGAATTGCTCTGGCCAAGGAAGGTGATGGAAATCTGTCTCATGTTCCTCAAGCCAGTTTCTCCTTCCTCTCCAAATAAAGAGTTTATTCTTTTGATGGGGGGGGTTTCTGAGATGTTGGATAATAAATGCATTTCACCTCTGAATTGAATAAACATTAAGTAAACCAGGATTTCCTTGTCTTTATGTGCAAGAGTGACCCCTGTTGCATTTCAGTGGTAAACTAAGTTCATTTACATGTCAAAGAAAGGCTCATGAAAGAAAAATGAATCAACATTTTCAAACTATCATTTGGAGAATGATACAATGAATTTATTGGAAGGTTCCTGGAAAATCTTAACATGATAATCAGAATGGCACAAGGTTAGAATCAAGAGCAGGCCTTTCAGCCCATCTAGCCTGTTTACTTGCTAAACACGAATTGAACCAAGGATTTCATCTGTTTCTTGAAGGAAGGCAGGGTATCTACTTTGAAGATATGGCTAGGTGCGTTATTCCAGATTCCCACAAGCCTCTGAGTAAAATCATGCCTTTTTTACTTCCGCATAGTTTCGACTTGTTTCCCCCAGTTCGTGTTTCAATGATACAGAAATTCTGAAGATGTCCCATAGGTTAACTATGTCGATGTGTTTAACAATAACAAACACAAAATGGAACAGACACAGTGACATCTGTACTAATGTCTTACATTGTGACTCAAGCCGGTCCTGATAAGCCTGTCATGCAGAAGGCAAACAGTTACATAGAAGTATTGTGGGAAAAAGCATTATACAGCTTCGTATGTTGACTCCTTTTGATATGAGAAGGAGTCAACATATGAAGCTGTATAATGCTTTATCCTTCGATACTTCTGTGTAACTGTTTGTGTTGACTGTGGAGTTACAATTTAAAACAGAAAGGAAATTTCTGTCTTTAAGGGAACAGTATCCATCGTGCAACTTGAAACCTGTAGCAGTGTAGTCCTCCGACATGTATCTGAATGACTGAAGTGGCTGGCAGTGTCCTCAAAGAGTTGGCTTTAAAAGCCCTTTCTGGTCTTTCCTCACTGTCCTGTGGCATTTACATTATCAGACCATTACACTATCTGAAAGAATTGCTGCTTGGCATTGGTTTGCATTAAACAAATGAAACCAGTTTCAGCTAATTTAATTCATCTCCTGCCAAGCAAGACAGGGTTGTAGACACTGTGGCAGGGGGCTATACACACTGGAGTGCTTTGATTTGGTCTCACTATGTGATTTAACACTCACAGAAATAAATTTAATCAGACAAACCTGGTTTTTGACTCTAGTGGTCACAAACAGCCTGCCGTTCTCCGACAGGAAAGCATCGTACTGACGTACATACAGGTGAGTTTTATTTTTTTCGACAGTGATAAAAGCAGTGACAAGGGATACGGACAATGGCACAAAGCCTTACTCTGGTTTTCTCTATTAATAACAAGATAGCTTTATCACAGTGGCATAACACTGAGCACACAAAAGAGCGGACTCCAACACAACAGCAACTTGTACTTGGCCTTGCATGCTATTGCATGATACTAACGTAACAAGCAATAAGCTGAACTATATTACTATTTTTGGGCTGCCAGTTTTAATACATTTGAGCTCTAAATTCTGTATTGTTTAATGGTTGAGGTCAGGGTTGTGCCAGACAGGAACAGAATTCTCTCTGTGGCCTTCAGGACTTTGGGCTGTTGGCCATGTAAGAATTTAAACCTGCAGTGCCTCAGTGCCAGTTTTGGCCAGGCAGGCCTAAAGGCTTCTAGGCCTTTGCTCTCTTAACAAGCAGGGTTTATTCACCATTGTTTGATTCTTTTGAATTCTAAATTTACTGCCTTGCAAAGCAGGCATTATTTCCTAACCTTTCCAGGGTCTCATAATAGATTGGGTTCATTCATGGACCCGAGGCAAGTTAATACCAAATCAAAGCCCCACATTGTTCCCAGAGTCACAATACTGTAGCTATCCATCTGCGCTGAGTTTCATCTCTGATTTCCTTCACTTATCTCTTGTGTATTAACTTCATTTGTCAGTGGGTTGAAAGGGCTTTGCTTTAGCTGCATTTTAGATTTGATGTTTGCATAATTATTTAATGAAGAATGGAATGCACACCTAGTGGAAGCAGTAAAATATGACATTACTATAACCAAATAAGGATGTCACAGGGTGAACCCTTTTCAGTTTATTTTGTTTTTGTTGCTTTCAAAAAGATGAAAAAAATGTTCAACTTACTATAAATGTAGTCTTTTTTCCTTGCAGCTCCTGATTACTTTGGGCTACAAATGTTTCCAAACCTTGTGGAATGGTGGAAGACAATTATATATATGCTAATATATCCAATGGATGCCCCAAATTAAATTCTCTTATTGCAATGTCCTTTGGGACTGTAAGAAGGATGCTACATACATACTGTAGGTATTGTGTTGGTGTTTGTATCTATTTAAAGCAGCCTATTCTATGTTTCAGTGTGGGAACATCAAAGCCAATACAGTTCTTGTCTAAGAGGCTACCGGGCCTTGTGTGACTAAGCTCTTAGTGTGCATTTTGTTGTCTGTTTTAAAGGCTAAATTTGGCATCAGCGCAGCACCTATATAATTATGGTTGCACACTGTAGCTTTCCCTTCCACACCACCAAAAAAACTTTGTGGCTGGATGGCCCTGTCTTTTGTTAACAGTCGCTTTTGGAGTGGGGCTGCTCTCCATCTTGCACTCAGCTAATCTTGCCACTGAGGCTGGGTGCAATCCAGGATAGAGCAAGCACAGGTAATTTAATCTTGGCATTTCACAAAACAAACAGTGCTGCCGCTGACACCAAGAAATCGAAGGTGAATAATCTTCAGTTTACTACGAGGTCGTGTTGTTGTGTCTACCTCAAATTATTGATAAAAGGAGGCTTTGTGCTACAGTATAGTGAAAACTTTTATCTGATTTGACAGGTCAGAAGTCTTAATTTACAAAAATAGTGGGGAGTTTCCTAAAGTGCTGCATGTTAGATAGCAAACAACATATTCTCCCTGATATAAACAATGAGTTATTCTCTGTCAGAGAAATCCTAGACTTTCTCTTTGTGAAGAGCTGGTGGAGCCGACTGAAAACATGGGGAAGCTTACTTTAGAAAAGTGCTATACTATAATACACTTATTTTAGCCAACCTAAAATATGTTGTTAAAATATAATAGCCATGTGATCAATTCTAAATTTTAGAAAATTCAGATTATTGTATTGTACTATCCATCCATCAGTGCATTTTCTATTGGCTTAATCCAATTCAGGGTTGAAGGAATTTTGAAACTGTCCTGGCAAGCAACGTTTTGGATTGGATTGGATTTTTGGGAGGAAACTAAAGCACCCAGAGGAAGCAAAGAAACACGGGGTGAACATACAAACTCCACACAGATAGCACCCCAGGTCCAGGGCTGGACTCCAGGCCCAGCACTGCTGACCACTGCACCACCACACCATCCACACATGTACTTATGAAATAGAAAAGGGAATATATTGAATATTATTTTCAGTCTATCCTAAACTTTATGCAACATTATTCAACAGAACGAAACAAACCTTATGTATGTGTGGACGCAAGTATCATGTACATGCCATTGGGGACATTGGGAATTTTATATTATTGGGTTGTAGCGCCCTCAAAACTAACTTCTGTATGTTTAGCCTGTATTTACCTACAGTTTACAGTTGCCATGATAAACCAACACTGTTAGTCATCTGGGTCAATGATATTTACTCAGCATTGTTTCACAACCATTGCTCAGTGACCCTGAACCAGCGGTGTGCCAGATCCCTTAGGTTACAATAGTCAGAATTTCTGTCTGAAACCTACTGTACATTGGAAGGACACAATTATAGACTCTCCCTGATGTAGATAACATCATTGCCACATTTGCACATTTTACATAATACAGTATGTAAATGTACATAAGGTGTTAGTACCAATATCCCTGTGTATTATCCCTGGGCACTGTAGATTTGTACATGAAGTCCTTAAAGATCAACCTGAGGTCAATTTAGGGTTGCATGTTCTAGAATGACTCTGTTCCATCCCATGCAGGCCAGGAAAATGAATCACAGTTTGATACTGTTACCGGTTCAGGAAATTTGGGGTTCTCTCCTGAGTTTGGGTGGATTTGTTTGACCTTCCCACAAAATGTTTGACACATTGAAGCTTCTGAGCTGCTGATGCTGGGGATGTTGAAAAGGGAGAGTCAATAATTTTTTAGAGGACCGCTCTTAGCATAAAAGCTGCTGTTCTGAAGTACAATTAATCCACTTCAAGGGCAAGGCTGATAAATATTCATCTTTTTTAATGAATTCTTGAGAAGAACTAAAATGATCTTCAGATTATACTAGGTGACTGAGGGAGTGTTGGCTTACAGCCTTTTTGGAAACCAGGATATTTGGCCATCTTGGACAGCTCTTCCTAGGGGCCTCTGTTCTAGACAGAGTGTTATTTAAAAAGAGGAGTAGAGGCAGAACTTCGAACTAGCAGAGACTGTAACTAGGGTGTGGCAGGCTGACAACCAAAAGTCTTTGCCAAATATTTTATGTACTTAAAAAAAGGAAACATTGTGGGAATTGTTCTGTAATTTACATTCTATCTCATAATTAGACTAGTGTTACAGCACTAGAGTACAGAACAGTGAAAGAAATTAAAGAATAGCTAAGACACTGAGCAAACAGCAAAAAAATATTTTTAATAAATTTGTCTTAAATGTCACCTAAATTTATTGACATAAAATCTTACACAATACTCTCTTCTTTTGCTTTTTCATCTGATGTCTCTTCTATTTTTTTCACAGAGGACACAGTTTTCAATCAGGCAGTTCAGAAACTGAAGTTTGAAGAATTGTTTTCTAACCTCTGTAAGTAATAAGTGTCCATATCTAACACAGGAAGGCCTCAAAACATTCCCCAAACCCAGTTAGGTGTTGGTGCTACGCAAATGGAGAATTACTATAAGAGTAGCAAACTATTGTTTTTATGTCGTGACAATGTGTCACATGAGTTTCAGTCCTTTCCTTCACTTCTGGGTGAAGCCCTTCTCCTTGTGTTTACCTTCTCTATCCCTTCCTCTTATTCTCACTTTTTTTATAAATTCTGTTTAACCGTGAACACTTCAGGCCTTAGAAAAGGAGGTGGATTCCCCCATAAGTTCCCAAGCCAAGTTGAACTTATTCTCATGAACATGGTACTCTCTCAATACCATCCGTTGAACTATATTAGCCCCAAAATTCTGTTGTTTCAGTTATCCATCCATTCATTTTCTAACTGCTTTATCCAAATCAAGGTCAGGGGTGCCTATCCTGGCAAACAACAGGTGCAAGGCAGGATACACACTGGACGGGACACCAGTCCCTCGCAGGGCACGCACAAACATCGCCCAGGCTGCTGCCCTGTGAGGGGGAGCTAGCTGTGTCACAGTAGCTGGTGACATCGACAACCTGTCTCCCTTTGCCAACTGTAGCAGAATCTAATCACCTGGAGACTCGGAGCACCTGAAGTTGCTTAATGCCCACCTCTGTCTTTGAGTTTCATTTAGTTTCGCTTGCTTTGCCTTGTTAGCTGTTTTTTGACCTCCTGCTTTGTCTCCTGACTGTGTTCAAAGCCAGAGTCCAAGCCCTGATTCAGGAACTTGGATTGAACCTCAGCCTGTCTTCAGGACATTCCCTTGTGCTTTGCTGCACTGCCTGTACCACACTCTGGTTCTCTAGCTACATGTAGCCACATCTGCCTGTGTGCGTGGCTACTTGGCTCATTCCCAGAGTGCTCATTTCCCGTTCCCTCCTGTCTCAGTACTGCGCAGCTTAACTCAGCTGCCTTTTTTTCAGACAGTGGATTCTTAACGCTCCTGGATGTCACTACAGGTTCCACACACTTACCAGGGCCAATGAACCTACCAGTATGTCTTTGGATCTGGTAGGAAAACTGGAGTACCTGGAGGAAACCGATGTAAAAGCAGAGACAGCATACTAACCCCATGCAAATAATACCTCAGGGCCCCAAGGCTGTCACCTTGCTGCCCTTGTTTCAGTTATCACTGCATCAGTTCAAATTCTCTGTGATTTTTGTCTGAATTAAACTTCTTTGTGTAAAGTTAATGGTCTTTCATGATTTAGAAAGCTGTCGTGTCATACGAAGTTGACAAAATGTTCCAGAGCCACCCTCAATCCTGTGTTGGGTTTGTGAACTACAGTAGATGTTCACATTTAGATGGATATGCAGTGGAAGGTAAATTTCAGACAAATATGCTGCCTGAAATTTACAACATATACTGACCCCAGCTGAATTGTAACCCAAACCCCCCTAGGTGAGAAAACACTAAATATGAATAAACACTAACTGATAGCTGTGATGCTTTTTCAAAGAAATGATGTAGAGGAACTGAGAACTCTGGCAAGTAAAGGAGCAGTACTGATGTTTGATAAGCAGAAGCTAGATTGTTGTGTTATTTGTAACAAAAAAAAAGTTTGATAAGATGTACTGTATGTTCTTCCCATAATTCTTTCTTCCTTGGGCATTTCTCCCATTGTTCTAGAGAAACTCCTGTGTGTAAAATTTTCATTGGCGGCTACGTGGTTCCAGCCTGACTGGCCAAAGATAATAAAATGCTTAAAGGACATTAGAAAAAGGCATATTGTACCCAAATTTTAAAAGCCGTTGATCGCTGTGTTTAGCAGTCAAAATGCAGAGGGGGTTTGAGTCACTACGCTTAGAGCCCGCCACACACTCAGGCTGTTACTGCAGAGCAGTGCTGGCAGATTCCACTTGGACCTGGGACATCTGTTTTAAAGATAAGGAGTAGCAAGCAAATCCGTGAAGAAAAACTGAGGAGAAAGTTATCTGCAGCACGACTACTGAGTGTGCGAGTGCTATTCATGAGACTTTGAGAAATGAGAGCTTTTGTGAAGTGAGACATTTTATACCGGAGAGAAATTGAGCCACAATATTGTTTTCAGAGTTGGTTTATGTTTAATAATTATGCGTATCCTTAAGCCTTAAAATATATCTAGAAACCATCAGCCATTCATAAAAGATTGGAACATTAGGAGTACATATGTTAAACTCAGCACACTTAATACTTTTTTCATTTCCCTCATTTCTTGCTCAGTAACGAAAATGAAAGTTGAAACTTCTATCACAAATGTCAAGATTCTTTTTCTTATTACATAACAGCAAGTACAACAGCTGTATTACCCTAATAAAGACACTTCTGTATTGAAATGCTGTTTTTTGAAAAATAAATTAACAGCCTTTGTTTTTTTTGACAAAATAAAAATGTTACAGATGTAAACAACCAAATTTATTTTCTAAAATGTGGCAGCAGGTTATTTGTCTAGTTGAGATTCATACAAAATTTACTTTTCAGCTCTTGGGAGACTTACAGTACTTCAGAGTGGAGCTTTTATAGCAACTTGTCTGACCAAAAGACCTTGTTTTATATTGAATGTGGTGGCTTGGTGTCAACAATGGCACAAATGGATATCTGATACTGTAGATTGGTTGACAGGAAATCAAAGGAAATTTTTAATATTTAATTACAGAAATAACATGTGAGAGAAATACTTAATCCACCAATGAGGACAGAGAAGTTATTTGAGAAAGCACTGAACTAGGATTGAGCTGTACCAAGAGTATACAACCAAACCATGAAAAGTTTAGGCATAAAAAAGGCATACTAATGGTAACAACTAAGAGGAGGCCATTCAGCCTGTCTAACCTATTTGATAGTTGTAGTTACTTGATCTAAAGACCTCATCCAGCCATTTTTTAGCCATCCAGTCTAAAACAACATGACTGGGTTAACAGACTCTTACAACCTTTTAGGTAAAAAGGTGCCTGCTGCTCTCACTTGAAATGCACTTTCACATAACATTCACTGGTGCCCCAGTATTTCACTGTTCATTCTGAATAAATTTTCTGGAATGTCTTTGTCAGTGCCTTTGAGGATTTTGAATACTTCAGAATACTTCGTTATGGGATTTCTTCTTATTCCTCTCTGTTCTGCTCTAAAAAGGTTCAGTTGCTTTGATCTGTGAGTGTAAAGATGCCCCTTAAGTCCCATAATATATCTGACTCCTCTTCTCTAGACTGAACCCAGAGCAGCAACATCTGTTCTAGAACATGATGACCAAATGTCTACACAATGTTATACCTGAGGCCTTACTATATTCAATTCGGCTATGATATCCCATTGAGGAAATGTTCCTGTAGAGGGTATCAGAAAGCTGTTAAAGAAAGGATATTTTCAAGCAAGCGGATACTGCAACAGCGCACACAGATTGTAAACAGCACTCTGACCTTACAGACTGTTTTGACTGAGAGCACTGACTCATTCCTCAACAGTCCCTGCTTACCTTGCATGAGCTCAAACCGACTCCGAAGTTTGAGGCAGAAACGCAACTTCAGCGAACAGCTCACACCACAAGCTTTGAGTTCAAGGTCAGCATTATAAACTGTAGCGTGTTGTAAAAAACTGAGCCAGGAAGAACTTGGAGAGAAGAATCTGCTAGGCTTCACAGAGGAAAGCACATCCTAACAAATATGGGAGGGAATGTAATTGGAGTCCCAAAACAAAAGAAAAAAATTTTCTGCCTCTTATGTCGGAGGGATTAAGATGTTCCATTGCTTTTAGGACAAAGAAGCTGGTGTGTGGAACAAACCCATTCATACAACCATTTTCAATTTACTTGTCCTGCAGATGGTGAAGGAACCCCCCTACCCCACACAGACACACACACACTTTTGCGAGGAATGAGTCAGGGAGCTGCTGCAAGGGTGTAGATGGGGTGGCTGGAGGAGTGTGTTCAGAAGGAAAGATAGATATATGAATGTAGAAGAAAGGAAGTGGGTGAGATGAGATTAATCTGTTGTAAACTCCTTTTATATAGGGAGGAGCATTTTTTTATATTTATATACTGTATTTTAAAAATATATATATTCCAGTAATGGTAAGTCACAGGGGAGAATTTTAAAGGCATTTAAAAGAAAATGTCCCCTTTTCTGTGGAGAAAGTTTACAAGGGGAAAACAGCAAATGCGTGTTTTGCTTCTTAACTGTCCCTCAGACCATTAGTCTTTGGAACGTTTTGCAGAAAGCCCAGGCGCAGAACCCCAGACGTCTGCTGGCTGGTGTACAGGCCTTTAAAATTGTCTCTGCAGAGGGTGTGGTAGGAACTCAACTGACCGCTTGAGCTGTACACAGTAGAGCAGAGTCATAAAATTGTCAGGGAATTGTCACAGCAGAAAAAAAGGCTTCGTTTTTAATTAAATGTTTGCAAGCCATAAAACTTCTGTGTTCTTTTTCAGTTATGGCATAAAAGCCATAAAAACCTTTTTATGTATTTATTTACACACCATGAAGATTGTAGCATAAATACACAAATACCATAAGAAGTTCCAGATGATGTTTGTGCCGTTTAAAAGTATTCACTTCTTCAAGCTGCTACAAACGACTTTAAAGTTTAAAAACGGCAAATCCAAACAAGTTAAAAAACAGAAATGCGTAACTGTGCAATTGCAGCATACAGTTCAGGAATCAGTTGCAGGGTAGTTACCATGACTGCCTCACAGCTTTAGAGTCTTGGGTTTGATTTTGGGTACACCCTGTAAACTGCAGCTGTAAGATCTCTGATTTCAGGAGCAGGGGGCAGTAAAACAGTTCAAATGTTTTGGTTGTGGCTCAGTCAATTATGGTGTGATTGTAGTTTCTTTTGGTATTCCTGTAGTTTTATCTTCAGCTCTCCAAGAAAAAATAAACAGGGTTCCATTTTTTAGGAACTGATGCGCATATAATCTCATCGACAATTAATGTTCGCATACAATGGAAATAAAATGTCCCCTAAAAAAGATTATATAGTGCCACACTAAGTGTAACGTTCTGACAGACTACAGGAGGCAGGAGAGAACAAGTCAAACTGTGCATAACAGTTGTGTATTTAAATTGGGCACACAGTTATAAATCTCTCAGAAACCTGTTTTGTAGTCAGTACAGTTGATCAAACCCAGACATGTATACAGTATATAAGCAAATAGAAAGTACAAAATGCACATAAAATATGTATTTGGAGCACAATTAATACGCAGCTGTTTGATCTCTGCTCTACTTGATCACCAGTCTAATCCTAGATTATATGACCACGTTTATGACAAAGATTTGGTTTCACTTATTGATTCAGCTACCACATTTGGGCTTTGCTCAGAAACGACCTTGGATAAAAATTCAAAGGCCTTTCTGCTCAACAATCACTGAGAATGCATACATTCTAAATGTTAAAAGCGTGGAGTAGCTCAGTGAAACAGTTGTTAGAGTTGCTGCCTCGCAGGGCTGGTGCCATGGGATTAGTGCCTGGGGTGCTATCTGTGTTGAGTTTGTATGTTCTTCCTGTGTTCACGTGAGCACGTTTCCTCCTGGTGCTCCAGTTTCCTCCCACAGTCCAAAGACAGACTGGTAGGTTAAGTGACTGCTGTAAAAGTGGTCCTGGTCTGAATGCATGTTTGTGTCTATATGTGCCCTGCAAAGGACTGGAGCCACGTCCAGAGTGTCCAGATTTCTTAATGCCCTTTACCAGCCAAGTTTGGCCCCGGCTTCTTGTGTATCCCTCTGTCGAATAATGCAGCTTAGAAAGTGGATGGATGCTAACAGCATGAAGGCACATTTTAATAGGGTTCATGTCTGCAGTTGTCTGTAAATCTAGATTTGATTGAACGCTGAACTGGTTGTTCTATAAACCGAGCAGTTTGTCCCACCTGTTACACTACCTGCTGAAAAAGGCACCTGTTTTCACAAAATGGAAGTCCTTCCCTGCAGTTCAGGAGGGATGAGGACAAGCAAGACAATTTCACCCTGCTGTTTCAATCATAAGCATTTCTGATATTTGCTATATATACATATCTCACGCAAAACACCGCTTTTTCAAATTTTGCCTCCAGCATCCCGCCTCTACTCTGTCTCTGCCAGCGCCGCTGTCCCTTGGTTCACTACTTGTTCTGCATTGGGGTCCCAGCCTCCTCGTCCTCTGGCCGGGGGGCTGGGCCTCAGACAAGTGGGTTAAACCAAAACGTAATACTTAATAATTACAGTATACTTAAATATTCAATAAATGCATAACGCATTTGTTTCTTTGATGTCACAGATTTAGAGACTATATAAGTCCTGGTACTGGTTTACTGGATCCTAAGTCTGTGGTTTTCAGGAGATCAGGTAGGCTGTTCCGTACGAAATCTCTGTTTTGAAAGACAGCAATCAAGTGTCATGTGTGGCAGACATTACCATCAATCAGATGCCTTGCAGTGTAGGAGAGACCCATCAGTGCTCTGGTTGTGGGAGATCAGGAAATGTTTCACTCAGTCCCACTGAGTTCTTTTCTGTCACTAATCTATGTCTAGCAAATATTCAAAAAGTATTGCTAGCTCATTAATAAGGTTTATAAGGTTTTAAAAAACACATTAATATTCAACCATTTTTAGAAATTTCTTCTTCAGCCACAAAGATCTTTTTTTTGGTCTTTTTTAATTTCCTTTAATTAGTGCCTGTGTGATACTTGTGGGTATGCATATGTTAAATTAAATGTATTTCCCAAAACAGTTTTATGTTAACCCCAGATTTACCATCTGTATTAGTGGCAAGTGCGGTACATTATAACGGACTTCACAGAAATTGAAGATCTTACTGCTAAGTGGCTGCGACACAGATCTTACCGGGATGAAGATAAAATATTTAGCAATGAGGATAAAAATCAATCAACTCGTGAAGAGGAAAATACAAATTCCGTGTGAGGTGAGTGGGGGTTCGCAAGAAACTTAACATGATGGAAACGCATCACCGTTCATTCCCTGGTTTAAACAATAGATTACTTGACGTTTTGGGAGACGCAGTTTGGTATTGTATACTCAGCGGTAACATCATTTATGGGTTTGTTTTAGTTTTTATTAAGGAGGTATATGTGGAAGTGGGATGTACAAGCGCAAAACATCTCACTGTAGTAAATACTGAATAAACCTGAGCTATGATGCAACTTCCTGTGGTGTTTATACAAAGTGAGGGGTTGGGTTTGAGAGTAACTTGATACCACATCTCCCCCTTTTAAGGATCGGGGATGATTCTGTTGAATGAGGACAGCGGCGCTGCGGTACCTTGCTCTGAAGTCTACACGCCGGTGAGCGACACTCACACCAGAGCGAGTCCCAGCTGGCGAAGGGACTGGGGGTACAGTGATGTGATTGCATGAAGGTGTTGATGTGACAATCCGGCGGATAAAAAACAACCTCAAGGTAATACAATTGTTCTCATAAACTGCTGAGGTTTCATACTGTTGCATAGCAGAATGCGGATCCTAAAAGTTTTGTTATGCTGGGGAGGTGCACGGAGTGTCGTGGTTTGTACTCGTACGTGAGAGGCTGGGGAACTGGGATTACATTGTGAACTCTGTTTTTGCAGCAAATCCAATGAAACTATAGACGTCGAGTTTTGAGATGAGTGCTGATCGAGCCAAATCCCCGTTCAGATTTCTAGTGGTGAATTGAGCTAATTCGCAAATCTGGACGATTTTAAAAGGAACAGTAAGCAATTTTATGTACTTGAGATGGTACATTTTTCTGATTCACCTGCTCATTGTTAGAAGCTTGTAAATGACCATTAATTCTCCTGTGTTCGGGGAGTACACGAATTACAATTTGCCAACACTTTGTTTTACAAAGTTGTAAAAAAGAGACTCGTGGTGTTCATGTCTCCATGTAAATCTCTACCTGAACAAAACTTTCTTCTATTCTTATCTGTTGGTATTTATGTTTACTACTTTTAATCCTGTAATATAAATAGGTACAGTAGTTTTAAAATGGGATTATATTTTTGTTTTTAGACCAAATCATTAATAATATTTAAAAAACATAAAAATATAGATAGCCATTTAAAATATACATACAGGTGCCTGTTCGATATTTTTGTCTTGTTTGCTTAGAACCTGGTTTTAAGTAGCCTAATTGGTTCGTATCGCCATTAAGATTAAATTCTGCTTTTAAATTATCGCAGGAATGTATATTACATTATCTAATTTGCATGTTAAATAGCTTTGTGCTTTGGGTCTGATCCATGACATTTTCTAAAATTAATTTTGTCAGTCCGCCCTTTTGAGAATATAGTGATTGCCTCCGTTGCGTTTTTTACCCAGATAAAACAGCTACATCCAATATCAGTCAACTGATTGACTGATCTGCAATTCCTGTATAGTCACAGTACAAGATTTCTTTATCAGCTCTTGGGACAATGGTTTAGCCTCTGTATCAGGTGTACAGGCTACTATTCACAATAAGATTTGTTCTCTTTCCTTAATACAAAGTATTTTCCTTTCCTTCAACATTTAATTACACAGTACTAATTTAACATCATGCAGTATGGTCTAATTTAATTATATTTACCAAGCTCAGCTAGTTCTATTATTTTGTTCTGTTTATTTACTGAGTAGGTCAACGATCCAAGTTAAGGTCAGTAACCACCTCCCCAAAATAGTGTTCCTTTACTTGTAGGATTCATTAGAGACTTTTCCTTGGCTGGACAGATTGTCAGAGTGCCGAAGAGCTTTTATGAGAAAATCGAAGACTGAAGCCTGGATGTTATGACACTGTAATAACCATTTCAATTATTGACAAACACACACAGCTACATCTTTGTCTCTGATAAAGCTTATATTAAATGGAAGTTGTAATTGTGTTATTGTAGTAGCTCAAACAATAGCACACTATAATTTCCTGCCCATGGGTTTTGAACAAATACATTGATGCTTTCTTCATATTTTTAGTTACAAGTATGTGTGAATCAGTGTTTTCTCTTGACTGCTTTTTGAGAGCTGGTGCTGAAGATGTTTACACCTCAGTGCTGTGGAATGTCTTGAGCTATATTTGCTGCAGGCTGGTTCTGACACTGATAATAACTGTGGGCAGTTTACAGAAAGCCTGTTATTACTGTACTCTGCTTCCTCAGAAAGGTGGGAGACTCATTGACAGGAATTTCATTACCAGCAGGTCTAACAATACAACTGTTAAGAGACAGCATTTGTAATTGAGATGAAAGAAACAGATTTAAAGGAGTATGGTTTGTACTTGCTCATTATTTTGTTTCTCACCAGGTGCATGTTGAACGTGTTTGGCCTGCCTATTTTTCTGTTGTCATTTTAAGGACTATGATGGTACACAGCAAGGAATAATAAAGTTAAGCTGCCCTGATGGACTGTCTGATCAGGGAACTGTGACAGCCACAATGTTACAGACATCAGATAAGATCACTTTATTGGCCATATACAATTTCTTGTATTAGGAATTTGTCTTTTTGCGTACCCCAACTTGCTCTCCATGAGACACACAGACAGGGAGAGAAGCTTGGGGTCAGCCATTTATACGGTGGCCCTGGAGCAGTTGGGGTTAAGGGCCTTTCTCCGGGGCCCAACAGAGTAGGATTCCACTGCCAGCTGCTGGATACAAACCAGCAACCTTCCAGCCAAATGTGCAGATCCCTAGCCACAGAGCCACTGCAACACCCAGCTGCACCGGCATCCATCTTTTGTATGTCATATGGGGCATTACGATTAGACGTCATGTTCATATTTATTGCATGAGATATGTGGGACAGTTACCTTTTTGTAGGGTCGTATAACAGTATGCATACAGTGTAAAAAGGTGTTTGGCCAGAGTTTCTGAATGCATTAGCAAGATACTGAAACAGGGAAGGAGAAGACAAAAGTTTAGGACGTTTTCCCACCATTAGTCGGATTTCTCAGGTTCTGTTCAAAATAATCATTTTGAAGGGGTGGTTGAGAGAAGAAGATTACAGTACATTTTTAAGTGCTGACTACATTTCTAAGACTAATGCGGCATGTGACATGAACCAGGTGATGGCTGTTGTTTTCTTTACATTAAACAATGCAAAGTGTTTGCTGTGCTGGTGCATTGATCACCAGACTGGGCTTCCAATCCTCACAGCCCCTGGAGGTTGTTGATTAAGTGGAGTGTGTGGTGCAGTCTGCTGTCTCATCCTTCTGTAGATAGTGCTGGCCTCTGCCGGGCTGCTTCACACTACTGTACTAGGACTGTGCATCATTGTGCATTGTGACAAACAGTCCTCCAGAAGATTGGTGTAGAGCTAGTATTGAAAAATTGGATAATTCACCTCTAATGGAGGAGGCATTGTAGCGTTCAAAAGAGTTCAGTCTTTTGTTGGATATTAAAATACGTAGACTGACGTTTGATTCACTTGGCCAAACTTATCTGTCTGGTCTTCACTTACTTTCTAACTAAATCTTAGTCAACTTTGTAATAATCTGAGAATACTGTTTTTTTTTTTTACTTGTGGCACACAAACCAGTATAGTTTTGGCAAAGATCTAGCATCATAATTTTTTCAAATTTGTCCTTTTTACAGAAACTTAAAAATCAAATTTCTTAGTTATTAAGGAAAATATCTCACAATTTAATATTCTTGTTACCTGAACATCAGTTTCTTTTTCTTTAGTTCATATTGAGTCACAATTCTAGATAAGGGTTTGGATTTCAGAGAGACTTCAGCAATATTTTTAAAAGTTATAATCCTTAATCCTTCTGTGGTGGTTGTTGTTGTTTGATGATCACCTAAACAGAGGGCTTGCAATTTCTAAACTCTTTGAAAACACTTTACCTAATAGATAAAAGTTTATCTATTTTATCTGTTTTCTATTATCTAGTTAATCTATTCAGAGAGTTTTGTGTGCATCTGGAATTGCTTGTAATTCACATTCAAAGAGTATATCTTGTGCCAATCCCCCCAATTTCTATTGCTTTCGCATTTCTGTTGATGGAAAACATGCACAGTTGATGTCCTGCTCAAACAGGTTATGCATTCAGCCATTTAAAGATGTACAGGTTTCTGTTTTTAGTTTATTGTTAGGGTTACGTGATTATAGAAAGCATTCAGTGCTGATGCTGCAATGCTGGATTTAAATAACTAGAGTTATTTAAAGAGTTATGTTTGTGTACGTGAATGAGAAGAAAGGAAAAGTTTGGTTCCTTTGGTGATTCCAGTTGATAAGTCAATCACCCCTTACCCCAGCTGATCACTGCCTAGCTGTGTGCTATATTGAATACTTCAGGCTTTCATTGACCAATGCCTGGGAGACTTTTCACGTACTCCGAAGAAAACTCAACAACCAAAACATTGTTTTTTTACTTCTGTCTTTTGACTTTTCAACATGGAATTAAATGTCTACAAATCCGAAGGCTGCTGTTATTATTCGGCTGATGTTTTTATCCAAAACAGCTTCCATTTGTACAGTTGGGCATTTCACTGAAGATATCAGAGAGGAGTACTCTAGAGCCCCCCTGCACAGGATTTGAACCCACAACCTTCTAGTTCAGAGTCCAGAGCCCTAACTGGAAACCAAACCTTTCTGTAGGAAGCCAGGACTCACCTGATTCTAGTGCTACTCAGCTGGATGTGCTCCAGAAAGGTACCTCTGTACCTTCTGAGCTTCTTGACCACTAGAAACTTCAACACACAGGGCCCCATGAAAGATTCCCAAGTTAAATTTTACAAAATAATTTTAGAACTTTCTGCTTAGCAGGTGCTTTTCTTTACCTTCTTCTCCACAGCTTGCATCAGACTTAAACAAGGCTCTTGATGATTGGACTAGCTATTGCTGTGATTTCACTGTGCTGCGCTATAATAACTCTGGCTTTATCACTCTGAGACTTTATAAAGGTACTGTATGGTCCTTTTTGCAATAACCACTAAAGGAAGTAAAGAAAAACATCTAATCAAGATGAGGACCATGTGCCTGCGAGCTGAATATTGATCCTGGATGATTAAAACACAATCCCCAGCATGCTCTATAACTGAAGCAGATTTAACACGCATTAGCTTGAGATCCAGACTGCTGATTTCTGCCATGAAAGCCAAATCCTCAGGAAGCTGATCCGGATCTTGCAGAGAAAAACAGCAACATAGCAACATAAAATTGAAATGTCTCGCGGGGTGACATCATAGCAGCTCTAATCCCTGACATCACCGCTTACAGCTCTGTGCTCAGAAATCCCACGAAAGACTCTCTGGGCATTAGTCGAGTGAGCTGATGAGTCGATGAGATAGCTCTGCTCTCCCTGTGGGTCAATGCATCTCCAAAAACAGGGCTCACGCCTAGGGGGTGAGCTGAACAGGTTGTCAGAACAGCTTCATACTGAAATGTCTGTGCAAAAGTACAGCATTTGCTTCAGCTCTTTAGTGTTGTGTACTTGCTGTCGCTTTAGAAAGGGCAGGAGAATGGGAGTTAATAAGTAACAGCTCCTTTGGTTTCAACAGCTCTCCACTTTTTTTAGCTCGCAAACCATGGATTAAAAAAAACAACTTTTTCATAGGAGTCCATGCTCAGTTCAACATTGTCTAAAATAAAAATTTCCTTAAACCTTTAAAAATGTTTTTAATTTAAATTAGTTTGAAACTTTAAAAATACAAAGGTCCTCTTTTAGAATGTTCTGTTACTTTTGGAGTGTAAAATTTTGATTTTGATGTTGTAGTAGTTGTGAAAATCTGTAAAGCACTGGTCACTGTGTCAGGTACAGGGATCTGCAATGTGATGGATGGAAGTTGAGGGAGTGCAAAATTCTTTTCTAATGTAAGTTTATGTAATTAACCTCCTGCATGCTAATCTGTTCTACTCTCTCTGACACCCACATCACACACAAGATGGTATTTATGTTTTATTTTCAAGATGTTCTTGGATATAAAGGTTACCTGCCAAGTGAAAATTCGCAGCAGATAGGGGCCAGTTTGCACTTGACTGTTGTTGAAAGCAGTGCTGGCCTTTAGTTATTACCAGCCATGCATTTCCATGTTTATACACATTTCAGTATTTCTAATACATAGTCTCAACTTCCATGTTTATAGTCTATATATTTTTAAGTTTATTGCCAGTGCATGTCTGCTGCTAGTGTTTTCATGAATATTCAATTATTTTGACAAAGCAATATTTTTAAGACATTTTAGCGAAAGCAATACTTGATGTTAGAAAATGCACATGGTTAAATATCCATAGCTCCTGCTTCTTCTGCAATATTGCTCATTTTTGTGCTCAGCAATAGGGCTTCAGCAATAGTGCTCATTTTGATTTTAGTTAATTGTTCAACTAGCAAAATCTCCAAAATATTTTGGAGCTTGAAGGTGACATTTTTATTGTACTAAGGTTTGTTTTTTATTAGGATAATGTTGTTGTTCTACATTTATTCCATTGGTTGATGCAGAATTCCCCCTTTGTACGTGGCAGTAGGACAGCTAGTGTAAATAATTGTCAATGTTTAATTGAGTGAATTTAGTCATCGGATAGTTTTATTTTTCAGTGGCTGTTTCCAGAGATGTTTGTCCACATGAAACATAGAAATGGCAGGTCTGGTATGCTTGAGAAGGCAAAGTTTTTCCTATGTTGCATGTGAAAGTGAAATAAAATTCTTATTGCCTGTGAAACACTTTAATGATGAGGTAATACACATGGAAGCATTTTGTATGATGTGACCTTTTTGAAACAAATCTTTGGCCAGAGGAACTGTGCCTTAGTGTCTGGTGTGCATCTTCCAAAATACTTTGGGAAGATTAAGAATTCAACTTTTGTGCAAAATGCTCATTGTATAATGAGCAGCCTCTTGTCTTTATAAGTTAAAACCTGGAAAGCCAGAAGCTTTAATTTGGATTTAAAGTTTAAAACATATATACATAGCTTCCTAAGGTACTTAATTATCAGGTACAGTTCTAATTTCAAAGAGTGATTCTAAATCCCACATATCTGTGGCTTGGTTCATGTTAGTTTTGGTCTAACTACTCCAGTGAAGAATAATTATTTGGGCTGGCTGTGTAATAACTTCTCTCAATCTTTCAGCCTGATATTAGGATGTAACAGGAGTTTACCACAGTGACTCCTCAGAATTCACCACAGTCTGAGGAGACACTGTGTAGCTCAAAGGTGGGAGATCTTCAAAACCTGTAATGTCATGCTGTAGCCAGTTGGACATAGTGAATGGGAATTTCTTGTTTTTAGATTCAGTTATCAACTTCTGCACTCCCCTCTAGTCACCTTAACTTCGCCAAAATATACCCCTGGATCTAGCCTGAAATGCTTTCTTTCACTCTCGGCATGCTCTGTACATTCTGGAGGTCCAAATATAATAGTGCAGTAGTTATCATATGGCACTTAAAGTGACACCTGAAGCCCACTCCACAGCCGAAACGTTGTGTCTTTTTTCTTTTCAGCATGGAATCAACCATTACCTGTTCCCAGTAGTTATCCTTCCTGAAGTAACGGGTATCTCATATATTTTCATATCCAGGGTTCGAATCCAGCTGATTTGGGGAAAAAGTACATTTTTGCAAATGATTCTCTCCAGACACAGAGTTAGTCTTGGGAAGTAAACGGTTTAGCAGAGCTTAGTCTGTGTACCTCAAGCATCTCTCTCCAGCTCTCTGGGGCATGAAAGGCATTTAAGACCTGCTGGGTCAGCTGTACCAATATCTGGGCTTGGAAGTGTCAATTCCCACTTCAGATATAACCCACATGGTAGTTTTATTGTTTTAACCCAAAATCTACTTGCATTCTTAAGCAGGCTCCAATGGACATTTGTCCAATGGACAAGAGAGGTGAATAGTGATGATATGTCCTATCTGTGAGGGTTGCATAGACAAAAAGTATTATATTAACAAATTAGTGTTATATTTTCTTATTGACCTCTGCTATTATTTTAAATCACTGTAAATTTTAGCATCAGGAGGATTTGTGTGCTATTTCTGTTTTTGTCTCACAGGTTTCCTGACCAAGTCCAGAACTGATTGCAGCTGAGGTCATTTCAGGGGGATTTCTAAATTGCCCTCTTTGTAACAAACAATCCTGTGGGTGGATGCTGCCATCTCTGCAGTGACTTACAGGTTTCAGCTGTTGAAAAGACAAACAAGTCCCGTCTCTTATGATAATGAGTCGACTCCTCCTTTGGGGTGACTGACATTAGAAGGTGTTTATTGAGGTCAACTTCAGAAAGTAAAAGGACTAAAACATCCACGGCTCTCTTTACAAGGCAAATGAGTTTTGGCATTGTGGCCAAGTCCCTGTTACTTAGAGACACTTCGTCTTAAAGTAGTGAGGGCAAACAACTTGTATCAAAGTTAATTTTTCCATAGAGCTTTAAGCTTCCAAAACAGACAAGTCCTCTTTGAGCACCCTAGTTGTGTGCTTTTTTAATTTTAGACATTTTAAGTATACCAAGTTAGCTGTCAGGCTGGCAAATTATTATAATGATAGGATAAGATTGTGCTACTGTTTTGTGAGGATAGTGTGGAGCTCATGGGCTGTTTTGCTGGCACAGTGAGTGGCAGACGTTTAGCCACTTCTGGAGATGAAAGGACTTCATGCCAGCTTGGTTTTTCAACTAGCAATCTAAGTCGGCACAGCCTTCCTCTCAATGTAAATGTAGGGTTGTGCAGGATGCAATTGACTTTGTGCTGTGGAGTGAGGTTTAGCCTTTTGACTGTTTTCTTTTGACCTGCTGCTACTTTTGAAGTGCTTTACAAGTGAATAGTGTTTTGGAAAAACAGATTCTTTCGACTGTGCATTGTGCGACTTCGTAGCCCAGTATTGGCAAAATGCTGTAAAATGCTTCAAGAGGGTTGTTGTCTCAAATCAGGACAAAAAGGCAAAATAAAGATCAGAGTAAAAGTACTGAAATTTAGTCAAATGAATAAATAGCACAGAGTTATGGCCAACTCTGGCCTTGAGCAGAACAGACTGTTTTCCTCTCCATCTCAGCTGTCTGTTACTTAATTGTATCAATTGCAGTATTTGTCTGTAAAAAATCATCTTTCATGTACTTAAGGACTCATGCTTGAATCCCCACAGCTCGAACAGCAATTTCTTACCTCACTCACTGGTAATGCAGTACAATAATTTGGTCTTTTACCTTTCATGAGATTATTAAATACAGGATCAGATCCACACTAAAACCTATAAAAGGTGATGCAAGTAATTTGAATGGTGATCCTCACAAAAAGCAAAGTAAGATGGTGTATAGATTAACTGAAGTAAAACAATTGCATGGTAATTTACATTGTTTTGTTCAGTTTCTTTACAAAATGCTGACATTTTATGACTAAACTAATTTATTTTTGTATCTTTACTTTTAAAGGCACGTCTGTGCCACTTCATAATAAGAACAGTGACATCAGAATTTCTCTTCATGTCAGCTGAAATGAGATCGTGAATATGTGATGCCGCAAATCTAGTGGGAAAATGCAACAGTCCTGGAAAAAAAAAGAGACGGAAGAGAATGTGTTGCCACTTAAACATGGCTTTAAACTGTGATGTTTGAGAGAAAGCGGAGCTCATTTTGTTTCGCTGCCACAGGCTGTGAGTCATGCTGTTCGTGGATTTTGAATCAGGTCGTTTCCATGCACTCTAAAGCAAGCTCTGTTAAGTCCTGGGCTAGTATACCATAGGAGGGGGGTGGGGGAATTGGAGTTTGTGATGAGATGCAGTTCATTCCCTGGTGTTACAAAGCTTACGGGAACTGGAGGAGTTGGAATTAGCACATCCCTGCAAACTGTGTTTAACTAGCAAATGGTCTGTTTGTGCTCAGCTGTCAGAGACTGTTCAGAGGTCTGTCTTCTGTAGCCTGTCTCTGCTGCTCTGCACCTCTGTTTCTGCCCCCTCTGGCAGAATCAGTGCCTCGGGTCACTTTTGCTCTAGAAAAACAATAATAATCTTTGACTGAGTCTTTTTTCCTTTTCTTATCTTTCTTTAGTCATGCCCCGATATCACAGTTAAAGCCTACCGCAATCGATATGCTTAACGAACCCAAGGTAATCTTGTGGTTTCCAGCATCCACATCTCCCATTTTGAGTATTTTGTTAGGAGCCAGTTTTGCTTCCCAGTTTTGTAAAGAAATAAGTCTATGTTTAATAAGTGACAACCAAGAAAAAGCTGTTTCTGTTTTCCTCCCATAGATTAAGTTTTATGAAATTAGTTGAAAGTCATTTGGAGTTTAAATGTAAGAGTTCTTTTAGCTGTGAACTGTTGTTCTGACTGCGTGTCTAAAGCCTGGTTTTTAATTATCACAGTGGTGGAATTGAGCTTAACAAGGGGATAATGGGCTGTAATTATAACATAAAGAAAAAAACAAGGCCTGAATAGACATGTCCCCTGAATGTAGCTTTTAAATTTCATTTAAACTTTCTGAAGTCTTTTAGCTAATTTTATACAAAGCATGCAGTATATGCTGCAGTTAAGAAGCTGACTTTTAAAATTTTACTGACTTCTTAAGTGTGCTCTACTTTCTTCAAATTCAAATAAAAATAAAAAAACAGTTTATTCTTTAAAATATATAAGAGTATTGAAACTGCAAATGTTATTCAGATATCTTTATTTTCAAATATAAAAAATTGGATCACCATACTTATGTCATCTTGTACTGTTTTTGATTCCTTAAACTTTCAGAAATTAATTGACTGTTTTTGGATCAGAAGACAACTTTTGATTCAACAAAAAATCGTCTGTCTTCATGACTCTTGCATTAAATGAATTCTGAATGCTGTGGATTCACAAATCTGTGTTTGCGCTTTGCGGTTTCTTGTTGTAAAGTTCAGTTACAGATTAGTCCAGTCTTCAAACAGGATTGCCTGCTGTTTAATTTTTCTCTTCCCTCCCTGTATTCCCCAGTCAGATCAGAAGGGGAGTCTTAAAGGGGTGTGGAACCGTGGTTGACATTATTTGTTTGCACGTGCCAGGATAAACTCCCCCTTTCAAGAGTATTTGGCTTATGGACATCTGATTTCACCGATTGCCAAATCACGCTAAAATCTTGTCACAGTTTGTTTTTCTATTGTACATTATAGTACATAATATGCATTACGTTTATATTGTTTGTAGTTCTCAGTATAATGCCCTTATCTGTTTTTAACACAATTTAAAGACCCTTTAACCTTTATATCACCACAACCATTAATGACTTGCCCAAAGTCAGTGCTTTGGTTCTTACATTTTTTTCTGTCAGAGTTATTCTAAAAATATCTCAAGTGGGACTTGTCTAAAAGGGCTATAATGATGACCATTTTACTAGAGCTCTCTCACACTACCACAAATTGCTTGTAAGTCCCAGGGAGAAGTGATTATAGACTATGGAAGTCCTGGGTTTGCGTCATCTTTTTGCTGCCGTAACGTATTTATTACTGCTCACTGGGCACCGCTGACTTGTTTTCTCTCAGAAGGGTGGAAAGATCGTGCAAGGCTTTTACTGACCACAGATGAGTTTGTGTCCTCAAACTGGGAACAAGAAAGCAAAGACAAGACATCCTGTTGGTTGTCAACCTCTGGGCCTGGCTTTTGAATTGCCTTCTGCATCCTGGAAACCCAATAAGACTGTCTAAGATCCCCATTCGATGTGTGTTTTCACTTCGTCAAATAGTTGCTGCTCAGTCATTCACAGGTAACGAGGCCCCAGACGCCACCCACCTTTTCCAAACACTCGTTCTTTTGGATCACTTTGCTTTTGTTTCCACTGTAATGAGACTGTCATGCAGAAGGACACTCGGCCTATTGTGGCCTGCTCACTTCAATTTACTCATGCCCTGTAATTAGGAAGCGCTAGGAGGGCTTATTGTGTGAAGATGGAGCATAACGAGAGCTTCCTGGCTCAACCATACCTCAAAGCCATATCCCCTATAAAAAAGGAGCTTAGCTTTTCACTTTTTTCTCTCTCTCTGTTAGCCTTTGCTTAATCCCTGTGCTCGCATAACTCAGCTAGTTTTTGCTGCCTGACGGTGCTAATTCACACCAGTGTCTTTCAGGTCAGGTGGAAAGTTTGCATAAAAAAATAACCAAGCTCCCAGAAAGCGCTTACTTTGGATCATGCAGGTAACAAATTCCCAGACTTCCATGCCTGAAGGCTGGAGAATTATTTGGAAAGTGGCAAGGTTTTCTTTTCAGAGAGTAGCTGCCTGATACAGTAGAAGGTTACCACGGAGATTAAAAGTGGGCCTACAGCAAATGTTAGCTTAAAGTGATTTAAGAATAAGCCCCTAGGTTTTAGTCCCATTGAAAAAATGAAGTTCAAGTTTTGTTTCGACTAATTTTGTCTACCATTGTCAAAGGTTTTATAGATACTTTAGAACACAGGTTTTCCATATACATTGGTGTGAAAAAGTATTTTCCCCCTTCCTGATTTCTTATTTTTTTGCATGTTTGTCACACTGAAATGTTTCAGATCATCAAACAAATTGAAATATTAGACAAAGATAACACAAGTAAACACAAAACGCAGTTTTTAAATGAAGGTTTTTATTATTAAGGGAAAAAAAAAATCCAAACCTACATGGCCCTGTGTGAAAAAGTGATTGCCCCCCCTGTTAAAACATAAATCAACTGTGGTTTATCACATCTTTGGAAAGCTGAGTTCAATTTCTCTAGCCACACCCAGGCCTGATTACTGCCACACCTGTTCTCAATCAAGAAATCACTTAAATAGGACCTGCCTGACAAAGTGAAGTAGACCAAAAGATCCTCAAAAGCTAGACATCTTGCTGCGATCCAAAGAAATTCAGGTACAAATGAGAAACAGAGTAATTGAGATTTATCAGTCTGGAAAAGGTTATAAAGCCATTTATAAAGCTTTGGGACTCCAGCGAACCACAGTGAGAGCCATTATCCACAAATGGCGAAAACATGGAACAGTGGTGAACCTTCCCAGGAGTGGCCGGCCGACCAAAATTACCCCAAGAGCGCGGCGACGACTCATCCAAGAGGTCAGAAAAAACCCCACAACAACATCCAAAGAACTGCAGGCTTCACTTGCCTCAGTTAAGGTCAGTGTTCATGACTCCACCATAAGAAAGAGACTGGGCAAAAATGGCCTGCATGGCAGAGTTCCAAGACGAAAACCACTGCTGAGCAAAAAGAACATAAAGGCTTATCTCAGTTTTGCCAGAAAACATCTTGATGATCCCCAAGACTTTTGGGAAAATACTCTGTGGACTGACGAGACAAAAGTTGAACTTTTTGGAAGGTGTGTGTCCCATTACATCTGGCGTAAAAGTAACACAGCATTTCAGAAAAGGAACATCATACCAACAGTAAAATATGGTGGTGGTAGTGTGATGGTCTATGGCTGTTTTGCTGCTTCAGGACCTGGAAGACTTGCTGTGGTAAATGGAACCATGAATTCTGCTGTCTACCAAAAAATCCTGAAGGAGAATGTCCGGCCATCTGTACATGACCTCAAGCTGAAGCGCACTTGGGTTCTGCAGCAGGACAATGATCCAAAACACACCAGCAAGTCCACCTCTGAATGGCTTAAGAAAAACAAAATGAAGACTTTGGAGTGGCCTAGTCAAAGTCCTGACCTGAATCTGATTGAGATGTTGTGGCATGACCTTAAAAAAGCAGTTAAGGCTCGAAAACCCTCCAATGTGGCTGAATTACAACAATTCTGCAAAGATGAGTGGGCCAAAATTCCAATTTGTTTGATCTGAAACATTTCAGTGTGACAAACATGCAAAAAAATAAGAAATCAGGAAGGGGGCAAACACTTTTTCACACCACTGTATCTCTTAGGCCTGCATTTCTTTTCCAGTCTATAGTATCAATGCAATGTGGGCTGTCTGCAGGGCCAAGTCCCACAGTGTCTACGTGTCAACTTGCAGGTTGTTTCACTCACATGATCACCTCTTATAAACACCTTATTAAATAGCGGGCAGCATGATGGCATAGTGATTGTCATTGCTGCCTTGTAGTGCTGGGGCTCTGGGTTCTATTCTTGGGGTGTAGTCTGTGTGGACTTTGTATGTTCTCCCCATATGCCCGTGGGTTTCCTCCCACAGAATAAAGACATGCTGTTAAGTTAATTGACTTCTGGGAAAATTGTCCCTGGTTGAGTGTGTGTGTGTCTTTGTCTGTGATGGACTGGCGTCCTGTCCAGGGTGTATCCTGCCTTGTGCCTGTTTCTTACAGGAATAGACCCAAGCTCTCCTGCTACTCTGTGTTGGATAAAGAGGTTAGAAAATGGAGAATCCAGAGGTTAAGTAAGATGTGGAGATCTTCTAGACTAGAGTGTTAAGTCTGTCAAAAAAAGAAAAACTCTCTCTTTTGAAAAATGGATGTCCTGGATTTCAGTTCCAGACGCTACAAAAGCCATAACAATGGGAAAACTCAAAGGGCATAAAGTATCTCAGCTGTGTATCTGATGAAATCACTCCTGTGCTGCACTGGCTCAGCAAGGAACAGAGGAGTGACAGTTAAAGGTTTATTCCATGACGAAAGGAAAGGAGACACAATATTTTGGCTGTGGAGCCTTCTTCAGGTGTGTGAAGAAGGCTTCATTTCTGAAACGTTGTGTCTCTTTTCAGCAGGGAATAAACCTTTACCTGTTTCTTTGCTTCCTCTGCATGCTGACACAGCTCCCTACTTGAACAGATTAGTGACGCTGAACAGCCTACTACAGTTTATCAGGCAACCTTGCTGCTGTGTCTGTATAGTTGTTGAAAATGTTTAGATATGTAAGTATTTATTTAAACACACAACCCTTTGTTCGTTAAAGCAAACAAATACATGAAACGAATAAGTGAGGAAATGGAAAGTGATGTTTAGAAGGAGAGAGAGGTGAGGCAAGTGGTAAGAATTGAAATCTGTCTTTGTTGGGGTTTCCTCACTGGCCTTGCCTCCCAGACACGTCGGGGAACAGCTGTACGTTATGTAATGGAGAGTCTCTTTCCCAGGGCTGCAGGACAGGGAGCCTAGCTGGTGGCGAGCTGAGAAGGCGAGGCAGGATGGCGGATGTTCTGGAGAACGGCGGCCCTGTGGACTGGCAGAAGCGCTGCGTTGCCCTGGAGACCCAGCTGCTCAAGTTCCGGCTGCAGGCTGGCAAGATCCGCGAGCTGCTGGCAGAGAAGGTGAGGTGATCTGCTGTCTGCTGACATCCGTTGCACAGTGTCAGAAAGCTGTTCCTTTCTAGATGCTTGGAAGTTAGTGCTTTTACAATAAGCCAGCTGTATCCTCCAGGTTTCGTTCTTCTAGTGTGAGCAAGAAGAATTCTAATTGTTTGATTACATCATGGGCGGCCAGGTGGCACAGTGGATAGCATCACTGCCTTGCTGCACTGGAGCCCTGAGTCCAGTTCCTGGGGTGCTATCTGTTTGGAGTTTGGATGTTCTCCGCATGTTTGTGTGGGTTTCCTCCCACAGCCCAAAGACCTACTGGTAGGTTAGTTGGCTTCTGGGAAAACTGGCCCTGGTGTGAGCGTGTGCATGTGTGTGTCTGTCCTGTCATGGAGTAGCGTCTCCTCCAGGGTGTGCCCTGCCTTGTTCCCGTTGCTTGCTGGCACACGCTCCGGCTGCCCCACAACCCTGAATTTGATAAAACGGATCGAAAACGGATGGATGGGTGATTACATCATCTGTTTTTAGGTTCTGAGCCAACTGTAATCTTATTACATATATAGATACTCACAAATGTGAGGAAAAGAATAGTCATGAAATGTATGCAGCTTTGTCTTCGGAAGCAAAAAAAAAAGATCTGGAAACTCTGGCCTTTGAGCAGCTGAAAGACAGTGGAACAGAACATGAGCGATTTGCCTGTAATCCTCCCTTTCTGATCATCAGCTTTGTTTTCCTCCTGGATTCACATTGGAGTGGCTGGAGAGTCAGATAGCCTTTGTAGTTTCCTGTCTTTTTTTTCCTTCACATTCCTCAGACGTGGTTCCTTGTCCTGTAGTTGAGATACAAGCTGAGATATGTGTAAGACCTGACATCAGGATAAAGGCTGCACTATTTTTTGCAGGTCAAGACTGCAGTTTTTATATAAAGTCTTTATAAATATTAAACTTGTATAGCTAAACTACTCCCATTTGGTACACGCCTCTGTGACTCCAGGTGTAATGGTAATAGACCCAGGGAATCCCTGCTGCAATCTCACTCTCAAACAAAGTAAAGCAACTCTCTTATCTCCTGAAACACTGTTGTATTGCATCCTTTTGTCAGTGATATTTATCTATTTCTTGTTGGATTGTTTTTTTTTGGTCCCTGCTGTATAACAAGTGTCTCCCAGAGGGATAATAAAGTTTGACGTGAAATGAAACTGAAACAAAATACCAGCCAGGCCAAGCTAAGATTGCAAGCGTGACTGGGAGAAGCAGTCTGCTTGTGCTAACTGTGCATTTCACCATGAAGGACAAAGTGGTAAAAAAATACAGCAGGCAAGTGCTGCCCTTTTTTAAAGAGGTGTTCTGCAGTCCATTCTAAACAAGAAATGCAGACTCTTGTCTTGTTAGCAGGATGTTTACAGTCTAAATATAAGTCCTAGATAATACTGGTGTCTGGTGATGGATGCAGAAAGCATTTATTTTGCTTGTTTCTCCTGTCAATTGCAGCGGATCCAAGCCTGCCTTGGATTTTCCCTTCTCAGGATCATTGACTTTTTTTTTGCCCTGACAGAAAACTGCATTTTGAGATTAAACTATAGCCAGGGGATCTGTTCTGAGCCGGGTTTGAGCCAGGTTTGGAAGATTAAGGATTACAAACCTTTTTTTTTATTTTGCTCAGGCAGGTTAAGATTTGGTTGCTAGGGTTTGAGTAACGTACACATTAACCACCTTTAGTCAAGCAGAGGGAGGAAGAAAACTCAGAACCTTTGACTGGTTGGGAGAATAATTACTGGGCTTTGCACTTAAGAGGCAATGATATGCTGAGGTTTTTTTTCCTCTTTAACACAGTTTGTGAAAGCTAGCTGTTGCATGTCCAGATGTGTTACGCTCACCCAAACTGACCCTGATCATAAAGAAAGCCTAGAGACATCCATTTCAATGCTTTTGTGCACTTTCTCTGATCTGTTGTTATGTTTTAGTTGAACGCCCTGTCATGGCAGTAGTTAAAAGATGGTAAAACTGCAAATAGCTGTTACTGCAGTGGATTGGTTCTTGAAATCTGTTCTGACTGCCACTTCTTCTTGCACAGTTTATAGAACAGAGATCAGCAGAGCACAAAACCGATGAAATTTGGTAGAGAAATCACTTGAGCTGGCATTTTTTTTTAAATTGAGATTTTATTTTGCTACTCCAACTTGCACAATACACAATCATTTAATTCTACATAAATTAAGAAAACGTATTTTAAGATTTTAAAGAAAAGCAACTTTCATATGATGACGAATGATGGTTCATTTCCCCAGAAGATGAATCTGAGAGCACATTAATACTACTAAAAGTTAAAAAAAACAGATTTAAAAGAAAAGCAACTTTCATATGATGACGAATGATGGTTCATTTCCCCAGAAGATGAATTTGAGATTTTGTGGAGAATGTGGAGGAGGAAGTGTGTATCGTGTTTATTTTGAGAGAGCTCTACCACTGTCCATTTGACTGCAGATTTCAGTTTCTGTCTTGTCCTTGCCTGTGTCTCGATTTGGTGGCTCAGAGAAGGAATTCCATGCTTTTGAAGAGCACTGTGGCTGAACAGGCTGTGGTCTAGTCGGGTTTTTAAACCATACAGACCGAAAAGTCGTTAGCCAGGCCTGGACTGGAGTGACTCGTCAACTGGGTGTAGGAGGGTTGGGTTCATGTTTGGCTGTTCTTTTGTGGTATGGGTTTCCATTGGGAGGCCTCTTCCTGCATGCTTTCAAGGGAGGAATTTAGTGGGAAGAGGTATCAGGTTCATCATTCGGCACAACATCAACCATATCTTTAAGCCACCGCTGAAAGAGAAAACTGCTACTACTTAGAGAATCATCTCTACACCTGTGTCTCAGGAAGCCACTCACTCTTTCACACTATAGTTGAATCCTTCTGAATGTTAGAATATATTCTTCTGGACTGGCTATATACAGGACTATTGAGAAACTGCTTCTTGGGATGATGTACTGGAATAGTTTGCGTTCCTAGTCGTTGAAGGTTTGAGCTCACAGCCTGGAGTGCATCGATTCAGATCTCCACAACCAGTTTTATGCGTTCTTTTCTGGTTTGCTTTTGGCCATTGGATATTTTTCTCCTTTCATTTTTCAACTTAAGTGTTTTAGTTTCACTTTGTCAAATGTTTCTTCTAGAAAAAAAAATATATCTATGGTGCAAACTCAACCCTAAATATTTTGTTTGAATATCTGTATCGTTCTGCAAGGTGTTTGGATGATTGAGTCTTCTTAAAATTAAAAGGCATTTGTCCTGTTAATCTAATATACACAGTGATTTTTTTTACATACCAATGTCTTTTCTTTATCTCAGCCTTTGCAGTTGCCAATTAATGATTCAACTCCTGCCTCAGGTTACCATTAGTAGGCAGATGAGGGGCTGTTAATAATTATGGGGAGAAGCAGGTCGTGGCATGGGAGTGGGGGCAGTGATGTTAGTTTTGCAGACCAGAAAGATTAAGCAACACTTTCAGAGGTAATCTGGCAGAGTTGCTTGTTATTCAAGTGGTTCTGCTGTTGGTTAGAACAGTGGTTCTCAATGCTGATCCTGGAAGCTGTCTGTTATTTTTTTCCCAGCTGAACTCCAGCTGTTTTTTTTTCTGTGCTGAACATCTCAAGTGCTAATTAAGGATTTAATTGATCTTTTAGCTTGTTTATACTTTTATTTGACTCATTTCTTAAGGCAGTCTTGAGTGTCAAGTACACCCAATTTCAAGGGTACCTTCACCACGCAGACTTCATTATTTGGTTAATTGAACAAGTTGACACTTTTTCTTGTTGTTTAGTAGCTGAAGTTTTTAAGAGACCTATAAAACCTTGACAGGGGAATTTAAGGACCATAGTTGGATTACCCTGGGGTATGTGCTTAGCCTAACAACATTTTTGAGATTTCTAACACTATATCACACAAGGCAATGAGCAGAAATAATCAGCTTTCTCATAGTTTATACTAAAGAATGAGTATACTGTACCTCCCTAAATAGGAAGACCATTAACTTTATGGACATTATGAGCTGCGGCCTTTGCTACAGATTGTATTGATGATTTTTGGCAGTGAGTAATAGCACACTCAGAAGGCTTCTTGAACCTTGAGAAAACCATGGGGTCTCCCTTTGTGTAAGTGGTCACCTCACTTTTCCATCACACAACTAGTGATCAGACCTGGCTGTTTTTCACTTTCAGCCACTTGACTGCTGTTTTCCAAGGAACACCCAGTGTCAGGTACCAGCTAGCCTCCCTGTGGTGTCATCTAACCCAGGAGTTCACAGTCCTAGTCCTGGCCCAAACCGCTTCTGGGTTTTGTTCCAGCCAGGCTCTCGATGACCAAATTCAACCCTTAATCAACCTAAAAAATAGGATAAATTGAATTCATAAGTACCACAAAATGCCATGAATTCTATAACCTAAAACGTTTTAGTAAGAAAAAAACAACTTGCAAATGTTCTCATCAAACAACTTGTGGAAACCAGAGGATGTGTGGGCCTCCAGGATCAGGATAGGGAATTCTTATAAAAAGAATGGAGATTCCTCTAATGAGATCCTTAATGCAGGTGAAGGAGATTCAGGAAGCTGATGAGAATTTCAGCTGGCCAGAGGTGGTTTTAGACAGGTTTCCAGGTTGCATGGCATTTGTCACTGGAGCCTCCTTGTTTTTCATTGCACAGAAAGCGCACCATGTTTTTCTTACCCAGTGTGCCTCAGAGAGGTTGGTGCAACCTTTTTCCAGTTTTGAACAATAAGGAGAATTGCGAACACTTGCCAAGACATCTTATCATGCCCTAGATAGCTGCATATCTCCTATTTGTGTATTTCAAGCCCAGTACTCTAATTACAGAAGCTTTTAAAGATTTCTGTACTTAACTTTCCACACACTTTGTTTCTTCCCCCTTGCCCTGTGGTATCTCGGTATGTTTGCTATGTTTTGTTTCCTTGTAGTTTCCTTTTGTCAGCAGTAATTCCAAGAGGAGCCCTTCTTCCACATTTGCTGCCTGTAAAACATGTGTGAAAAGTGCAATCCCAACCCCCCACTACAGCTCCTGACCTGCGCAGAGCGATGTCCATTTCTGTCGGGCTCTTGGAGAATATCCCAGCGAGCGAATGTGACAAATATGGGCCTTCAGTGTATGCAGAGAGAGGAAGAGTTCTTCAAACTATCTATTCTATCTCTCAAATATGCAAAGAAGGTTTGTTAGCCAAACTAGCCAAATTAATTAACACCTCCTTAGTGTGACTGCATATATTTTAAATACAGAATACCTGTTCTGTCAAAAATAACTAGCAATAGGTTAAAAAAAAATAAAGCAATTTTCCATAATGCCTGATGTTAGCAGAAAGATTTAAAAGCATTCTTACAATGTATTGACAGCTGGAAATATGCCTTAGAGACTACACCTGGGCCACATTTTAGTTGGCACCAAAAGTATTAAATACATTTTCTGGTTTTCATGCAGAAACATTCATATACTTTTGACATTTGGTCCTTTTTATGCTGTACATAATTACTGCACTTAAGGGGGTACTGGCTTTCAGCTGTGAAACCTTAATTCTTTTTATAAACCAAGATTGTGATAAATAAAACCTTTTCCCACCCTCTTTTGGGTAGCTTAAACAGTTGAGGCACAGATGATTTTGTGTTTGAATTTAACAAAACGTTGGTCTTCGAAGTGGGTGATTCAGGCCACAGATAAAATGCAGCATATCTCAGTTTCGAAGTTTATCTTGTATTTTAATAAATAACATATAAGGTTCTCCCACAAAAGAAGGGTAGCGAGCACATGCCCTCATTCAGATGTCCGTTTCCAAACAAGTAGGGATTTCCCACAAGAAAACTTGATCACAGCCACTGTATATTTCAGTCTCCAGCACCAGCTCTGGTAATCCATAATAAACATGTGCTTTGCCATGTATAGTGTAATTTGATGAGATGGTGTTATGTTTGTCTGCTGTAAGTCTGTGTAGGTGAGTGACTGATGTTAACTACAGTACAGTGCGCTGGAAAACTGTTTGTGTGTTTGCGTCTTGGCTAATTTTGACAGTATTGCTCACGGGAGGTTTTTTGGTGAAGACATTTTTTAATGCCTGTTATGTTCTGTATACTGTATGTCCAATAGTGCAATTTGTTTTTACTGCAGGTGACAATCACGCTGTACCAGTTAAAGGAAAAGTTACATTATGTTGTTCATGCCTTACACTTCTATAAAGGTGAAGAAGCAGAAAATTTGAAAAAGCATACCAGCACCAATTTTGTTACTGAATTGTAAGTTTGAAAAAGAAAGTATTGTAGCAGAACTCCAAAATATATTAGTGTATCAGTACATTACAGTTGTTTCCATATCATTACAGTTGTTTTCAATATCTAAAGTGTCTTTTTCATTGTTCACATACTGGTCAAGTTTATTTTGAACAATTATTCTTCACAATACTACAGTGACATCAGGAGCTCATACAGTACGTTAAACATTGAAAAAAGAACAAAGAATCGGAATGTGCTGTCACAATTACTGCCCAAGATGTCACAATTACTACATTTCTTTCCATAAGCACAATTTGTGTGAAGGCAATCAAGTAAAAATTAAGGGTAATCTTAATTTTTTTTAAATCTCAGCCTGTTTCTGGGTGAATATGGACAGCAATTTGCTAATGGTTTTTGAGAAAGACAGTTGGAGGCCCTTGCATATTATACACACATTTTCTAATGTGTTCTGGGCTCCTTAAACATGTACTGTAGTTAGCCACTAACTAGTCTGAATAATTATTTGACAGAGGACTGGAAGCAAACCTTATCTGCAACAGCCTGTATGATGTTGCAGCAAGTAGCCTAGGTGTCAATGTAAAGAAGATTAGCTGTTGTGCTTGGTTTTTAGTGGCAGAGAAATGTCATCCGCATTAGACCAGTCACATTTTTAAACATTAATGCCACCAGGCTCATTTTCAAGACTCAAGACTAAAGGTGATCTGCAGGACTCTTATGGAGACTGCTGTCTGTCTGATGTCTCTTTTGCTACTGGAGAAACACCAGTTACACACTCTTGCATCACATCAAGATTTGGAGAAAACAGTTCTTCTCTAGGGCTTTGAGTAATGTCAGACAGACAGGAGCCTGGAGAATACGCTGTTGCATAATGTTCAAGTTGAGGGTCCGACTGTTTACTTTTTAATTTCATAAATGGAAAAGGAAGTCAATCTTCCTCAAAGAATCTTTTGCTTTATTGTGGTAACATTATAATGGGACGCATTGTTTATTATTACTGCAGTGGTATAGTGTTATTAGGCTTATGAAACTTTTATAAGCTTTGCAGTGAAATAACAGAGTCTAGGATATATCCTGTGGTCTCATAAGCATATACTATAAAATTTAAACATTTTAAATGTTACAGAATATTTTTAAATTAAATCTCTTTGCTTTCACAAACACCCAATTGTGTATCTAAATAATTGATTTTCTCATTTATGAAGAATGCACAAATCTTAACGGTGGCACACATTCCTGTCATCTGAATGGAAATGGTAAAATGTCTTTTGGGAACAAACATTAACTTTTACACACCATGGTGTGAACTTGTTTTCATTAAAACCTGTTTCATAAGTGGAAAAGGAAATCATTCTTCCTCGAAAAATTATTCACTCAATTGCGGTGACATTCTAAAAGGACACATTGTTTATTATTACTACCGTACTACAGTGTGGTGTGATTAGGCCTATGGGTGTTTTATAGGTTTAGCAATGAAGTAACAGAGCCTTGGAAAAAATCCATGGACTCATAAATATACACTAATCCTTTACTACTGAGAGAGTATTTATACACATAAACCCTCAACTGCCAGTGGTTCACTGTTAATGACAGTTTGGTTCACTTCTGATGCAAAGCCTTTGTATTTATTTAAGAATGTAAAAACTATTGGTAATGAGAGGAGACTTTTTTGACCTATCTAAGAAGAATAAGAAGATTAGAAAGTTTACCAACAAGAAGTGGACATTTGGCACTTTTAGCCTGTTTGGTTGTTAATAGCGTATTGATCCAAGAATCTAATCCAGCTGTTTCTTGAAAGTAGCCAAAGTTTTAGTTTGTTCTAGACTTCCACAATCCTTTGGGTAAAGAAGTGCCTCCTCTTCTTGGTTTAAAATGCTCTTTCACTTAGTTTCCACTTGTTCTCTCTGGCTCGTCTTTTATCTCATTCTGAAGAGATCCGCTGGGTTTGCTTTGTCATTTTGAAAACTCGAACTGGGTCCCTTGCAGTCTTCTCTTTTCAAGACTCAAATGTTCCTTCAGCCTGTCAGTATAAGACATTCTCTTCATTAAAAAATAGCAGCTTAATGGACATTACACAGTACAACACTCAGTTCATATTAATTGCTATTTTTCAATATTTCTTTTCGCAAAAGCTATATCAGAAGCTTTGCTTTACAGTCATTAAAACATGGCACATTAGATCTTATTCAAAATATCTTTTATAAAAAATGTGCACGTAGTGTATTTTAGGGGGGATAGACTTCATTAGCCTTAAAACAACTTGACTTTATTTTTAAGTTAAGCAAACGTGCAGTGGTATAAAATGACAGTTATTATTCTATTATGACTATAGATGACTATTATTATTCTAGGGCATCCCCTTTGCCTGATCTGTTACACTAGGGAAATCAAACTGAGGTCTTGGTCAGATGTAGAGGCTTCTGGTTTCCTGCCTAACCAGAACTCTAGCTCTTAATTAACTTAATAGATGCAATTATTGCCTCAGCTAGATATATTTGTTATTTTTCAGGGTCTTCTTATGTTCAGTTTTAAATAATTCAGGGTACACTAGCTAGAAATATTGTTTTTTCAGGACATTGAACAGTTAACTAACTCCACAAATGATATTACACAAAAATCCGACATTAACCATACCAAACTGCTGTACTGAACACATTACAGTATGTCATTGTATAATGGACATAAACTCCATAATGTCTCTATCATGCCACACTGTCTCTTAACACAGTCTTCTGCCAGTGGAAGAAGGAGAGGCCATTGCAATGATACATTCTGTCACTTCAGACTACTGACTTATTTGTCTGATACTTTTATCCAAAGCAAATTATACTGGTACCCATTTATACAGCCAGCTATTTTACTGAGACAATTCAGGTGAAATACCTTGCTCAAAGGTACAACAGCAGTGTCTTAGCTGGGATTTGACCTTACGATCTTCCAGTTTGAAGTCCAGGACTCTAACCACTGCTCCCCACTGCAGAGCTATTATAGTGTCTGAGGACACACTAACACATCTGTGTAGAAGCACAGGGACTGACAGGAAAAACGTCATAGATCAATAGGCAGTAATATTCCACATTCATAACTTTCATCTTGCGCCTCCTGTCCTTGATTGTTAAGTACTGTACGTATACAGCACATTTAACAAGAGGAATGTAAGCATATAAATTTATAATGAGTAAAATAAAGTTGATGAATAAAATGTTTTAAAAAAACTCATTTACAAGCTGGCAATTATTCATAAGTGTTGCATCAGTACTTTCTCAGTCAATTCAACCTCAGGAAAAGGTTTGTTAATGGTCTATGAATGACATTTCTTGTTCTTGGAGTTTAGAGGCCTTGGAGTTTGTTTATAATAAATTCTGTTAATACCTTACCAGCAATATGTCTGCTTCTTCTATGCTGATATTTTTACTATAAACTTTTCCTGGGAAATAATATGATTTTTTTTCTAGGTAAGCATCTGAATTATATATTTATTTATTCCCCATTGTCATCTAAAAGGTTCCCATTATTATCTTTGATTGAAAATTTATTGAAACTATGTTTATTAACTTTTCTTCTTCCATGACTACAGATATATAAAATAAAAAGAGATGAAAAGGAACAGAGAAAAAGAGAAAAGGGGGCTCATCTTAAGTAGATGTGTTTATTTTACAGATACAGTATACATGGCCTCAGGACATACAGTACGTGTCATAAATTGGCGAGCTTTATTACATTATGTAACTTCTCTTGTCAGTATGGCTGTGAGGTCTAGATCAATGTGTGCCAAGAAGGGCTCCTACACGTTATAAAAGATATGAAGGTTTGAGTGTAAGGCACAAGTTAAGCGATCTAAAGGGACATACTCTGTTATGCTCCTATGCCAACTTGCTATAGTATCTCATCTGAGATCCACAGCACAGAATGCACAGAATGTTAACATATTGTAGAGCATTTCTTAATGTTATTAGTTATGGCTACTTGGAAGGCTAAGTAAGACAGACACTGAATCCTTTCTGACCTCAATACCTAAAATTTTCTGGACTTCTTGAGAGATATCCCACCAGTATTTTAGTAGCCTAATACAGCCATACTGAGTCCTTTTTGCACTTGGGACAGAGTGCAAATAAACCTGTTCAGAATATGCTTTGAGTACTGGGAAATAAACTGTATGTACTATATGTGTTATCTTACATTGAATAGCTTTCATCCTGATATAGAAAGTTATTTTTAGCATTCTCCTAGACCTCTTTCCACACCTCCTCTGTCAATATTTTTAATTGAAAAACTCAATTTCACTGAACTGCTTTTAGTGGAAGAACCTGAGTTGTTCTACACAGGGTAACCAATGCATAAACCCAATCTATTATTTTCCTTGAGTTCCACTCAAGTGAATCCAAATAATTAACCGCATGGCTGCAATCTGGACATTCACTTCAGCTTTAACTCTCAAGAATTAGTCGTATATCCTCTTACAGTTTTTAGAAATTAACCTATTCTTCTGTAGGATAATATGCTGTTGAGTTGTACTTTCCTAGGTGAGCTTGTCCTGTAGTTATCCGTTACACCTGAAGAAGGCTCCACGGCCGAAACGTTGTGTTCTCTTTCTTTTTTTCAGCATGGAATAAACCTATTACTTGTTCCTTTGCAGCCTACGCATGCTGACGCAGCTACCCACCTGAACTACTATGTTATCCGTTTAGTTGTTTATTTTACCTTTAAGCATGCAGCTATTGGCAGCCTTTATGTATCACCACAGAAATGGAAACGTCAATAAACCAGTCCCCACGGGGATCTGCTGCTGTAAGGCAGATGAAGAGTATGGCCTGGAGCGGTACTGGACAAAGAGGTAATCTTTACAGCTCCTGATTCCAGCTGCTCTGTCCTTTCTCACATTGAAGTCAGATCCTGACCTCTCGACCAGGGGTTCTCAATCCTAAGTGACCACACACCTGCTGCTTTTCATTCCTGCTGCATAAATTACTTCATGGAAGCATTAAATGAATTAACTAGCTGGTTGATTGAAATATTTGCCAGTGTTTTTGTTCAACTTCAAAACCTGAGATTTTATTTAACTTATGAAATTCAGAAGTTAATAGATGACCTCTGACATATTTAAGTTACTCTGAAAAGTTGAAATGGTCATATTAATCTTATTAAGTCAATTGACGATTCAGTTGTGGAGCTGAGAGCTTGGCTGGATCACAAACAGCAGGTGTGTGGCCCCCAGTTCCAGCATTGGGGTAAAAGCAGGCCTGCTTGTAGGCCTGAAGTTGTATTCAGGACAGCTGAGCCCTAAAGACCTTTTGGGTTCAGAAACTGTGGTCTTCAAAAGAAGCGGTGGTGACTTTCTAGCTGGAAGTTTTCTTTTAAACCACTCATAAATGAGGGAAAATAAAAGTTGTATTATTAATGAGTTAACTATAAACTGCCTAGTAGCTATACTGTTTCCTATTATTAACCTGGCAGCAAACATGAGCCATGTTTGGAGGGGAGCTAGTAACTCACCACACTTTACTGTGGAAAAGTCACTGCCCTTGTAAAGCTGTAAATACTGTATGTAGAACATAATAAAACATGTAGCATTTTACAGGAAAAGATAAGATCCTTCATCATTTTATGGTCTTGTAGTGGGGATTACATATAAGTTGACCTTTGAAGATATTGTTTATTTTATAAAATATTGTATATAGAAAATGATGCATAGTAGTAACATTTCTATGGTGGTTTAGCTAATGGTTAAGATCTGTGACTTCTTGAAAATATCTATGATTCTATGAATTTTTAATATTGTTTTTCTGTAAACAGTAACAAATTAATAAATCCTATTATTTATCTGAGTTGGAAGATTTCTGTGCTGGTGAAACAAAGATATCAGTTGTAAACACATTACAAGCCTGGTAATGGAATTATACAATTAGTGGCATTAAAAATTAATTAATAAATTAATAATTAAAATTAATTTATTAATACATCAAAACATGAACAAAGTGATCTTGTTAAAATGTGAAGTCAGTCACTGAACATGTCAATATTATATTTTTTTACCATAATTACTGGTCAGTTTTTTTTTCTGACAGAATATTATTGCAAACAAAAATTATTCAATATTGTTCTCCCCAGAATAAAAAATGCATATTAGCTGTTCTTTATAAAAAAACACTTTTTTGAATTGGGAAAAGCTTTTATTGTAAAGTGGGTATTTGTATTAAAATTGTTGTTTGGAAGTTTAATTATCAGATCAAAGTGTTTGTATGATTGCTTCTATGTTTTAGTATACAGGGAAAACCTTAATCAATCTAGTTTTACTTAGCCCATGGTCATTTTTTGCTTTGCCCAATAAATCAAAATACACAATGTCTCTCAGTGTGTTCACATATAGTATTTTCAATTGAAGTATTGGCTTATGCAGTGCTTGCTGAGGGTCATTGGTGAAAGATACAGAACCATACAGATGAAAAGTGTTCTGATAGCATTGGGCGGGCTTATTTCTTTTCCTTTTGAGTTCTGTAAGAATGACTGTTATTTGTGCAGTACTGACACTAAATGTCAGTCCTCTGATATGCTTCATACCTACGTCAACCCAGTATAGAGTTTCTGGAAAGAGCATATTCCCTTCTCAAAAACTTGAACCTGAACAAGCAGTGTATAAAAATGGAGCACATATGGAAGATCACTGCTCCACTGTGTGTGTATAAAGGTGTTCTTTAATTGTGTGGAGCTTAGCACTTGTCAATGTCTTTTTGGACTCTAAATAGGGTGTCTTTCATTCCCTCTGCCATGACTATTGACTGGTTATGGATATTTCTGGTTCTGTGTGTGACACAAACTTGTTGTCTATAAAAGGAGGAACACATACTTTAAGCATCCAGAAGGAAGACAAAGTCTTTCCTTTCTCATGTATTAGCAGATAGACACAGCAAAATAACATAACACATTTAGATGATCAGGAGGCACTTTTTTAAATAAAAAAATTATTCTAGAACTATATACCCAATGGTAGGAAGTAGATCAAAGCTGATATCCTGGGCTTCTTTCAAGAAAGGGCTGAATAAACTCCTTGGATCAACTAGCTACCAGCGATCAAACAAGCTCTTTTGTAACCTTTCTTTAAGTTCTTATGACAGAACGCAGAGCCCTTGACAGACAGCCTCTGAGGTGAAGGAAGTTAAAAATCTTGGCCTGCAGGCAGAATTCCATTGAAAGAGAAGGAAAAACTCCTGGAAAGTGGGGAAGCACAGTCCTATTCCTTTGGAGAATACAGGGCTGTCCTCCACTTTAAAACAGGCCCCCTTTCTTTCTGTTCTTTTTTTGGGGGGGTGGCTGTTACTGAAGACTTTAAAGATATATGTTCAAGATTATATAATAACGTGAGCTGGACTCATACACGGTGGTCCAGTGTGGTTTTATTGCAAAACTTGGGAGCTGGAATGAAGGAAATGGGAGGTAGATTTTGCTTGTTAAGCATAAGCTTTTGGCCAGGCCAGGAAGACTTTCAAAGCTTTTTTTTTTCATTTTTGCTCCAGATCACATTTTCTTTCTCAGTTTTCTGAAGGTTATTGAACAAGTACGAAGATGTTAGTCACGTAAAAATAATTTGGATATTTAAAATGGGCTGCATTTCAAGCCAGGAAACACCAAAGCAAATGTTTTTGTGTTCTTGAATATGTTCCTATAAGTGAAAGGGGAAATAAACTTTAGACTGTATCCAAGAAAGATACTGCTGTTTTCAAATTGTTTCAAGAGTTTTGTTGAAGACGGCAACACAAGATGAAATAAGCTAAAGGCACCTGCTGTCCTGTTACTGTACATAACATCTGTATGTAAAGATTATGTGTGTTTTATGGTTTATATAATTTTTTTTTTGTTTTTGTTTAAATTTACATTTTTGCTAATAGCCCTGGTGGTTTATTAGCCCTTCTGCTGGGAGAGTGGGTTCATTACCTAGCTGGTAATACTCTTTCCTCCCTAAGAAATTTGTCTGGGTAATACCAAGTTCTTAATACATCCTTACTGGTTTCAGGTTATTCGTTGAGAGTGACTTTTAGTGAACCGGTTTTTATCTGCTTCAGGATGGTGGAGTGGGAGGGCTCTAAGGAGCTTTAGACCAGAAGTTATTTTTTTGTTTTTATTTGTTCAGGATTATTCAGTATTTGACTTTGTGATACCTTAGTCCTGACGTCTGCCTCCATATTTATTTTTCACACTAACAATGATATCTAACACTTGGGAGATGGGCTCATACAATCTGTAAAACAGGGCTGCCCAACTCTGGTCCTGTTCTGTTTTACGAGTGTTTTTTCATCCCTTGTTAGTGTAAAGTAATTTTTAACAACCATTTTAAAGTACTTCAAATCATGCAATACACCTAGTGACATGTTTGTTCAGACCTACATTCCAAGTGAGTCACTACATTTGTATTCAAGTATGATAGGATTTCACTTGCGTTTGGAATACCCCATATTCTGAACAGGTATTCTGTTTGGCATAAGCAGGGGGTTCTGAAATCCTGTTAGGCATTTTTACAGAATGGTATTCTAATAGCAGTGTCCCAGACGGCTAATCATAAATTAAAATGCCTCAAATGAATGGAATGACAATTCATTTAGACTCCTTCTTCAAAATCCCTATCTACTTATTCTTCTGTACATGAATGTCATGTCATATCATTCGCCAAACTGCTTTATACCATACGGTGTTGCGGGAAGCCGGAGCCTACCCGTCAAGCAACGAGCACAAGGCAGGATACACCCTGGACGAGGCACCAGTCCATCGCAGGGCAAGTGCAAGCCAATCGTACATGGGGATAATTTGGAGGTCACGATAAAGGCCGAGGGGGGAAATTTGGCCCATAATAACTCCCTACTCTTATCGAGAAAATGCCCAGGGATCCTTAATGACAACTGAGAGTCAGGACCTTGGTTTAACGTCGCATCCGAAAGACGGTGCCCACTACAGTATAGTGTCCCCGCCACTATACTGGAGCATTAGGACCCACACAGACCGCAAGGTGGGCGACCTTGCTGGTCTCACTAACACCATTTCCAGAAGCAACCATAGCTCCTCAGGAGGTCTCTCATCCAGTTAGATAGATAAGACTTTATTGATCCCGAAGGGAAATTGAGAAACTGACCAGGCTCAACCCTGCTTAGCTTCAGTGGGTAGCCAGTTGAGAGCTGCAGGGTGATATGGCCGCTGGCTCTTGTAACCCGACTGTATTAAATGGCAATAGGAAGTTGTCAATGCCTACATGCAAGACAATTAGCATTTTCTTCTGTGTAAATGTTGTAAATGGTTTAAATGGAACACAAAGCGCAGTTGACTGTCATTACTGAAGTGCTGAAACCAGTCCTCCACATATGGGAATTTAACTCAAAACAGGTTCAGTAGTTTCACATTGGAGACTCAGCTCTGCATCTGTTTCAAATAAAAGCAGGAGAACTGTGGAGAGATACCTGTGGCTGGCTTGAGAGGAAAAGCCATCTCACCGCAGACTGGTACTTAGGCTGGGAACCACTTTACATATTATAGAGCCGGCACATTTCCTTTAGTTTTTATTTCCCCATCCTCTCGCCAGTAGTGAAGAAACCACTACTACTCCCTCCTACTGGAGGAATATGAGCTCTGCCATCTCCCGAACTGTGCAGATCACCAGAACAACACCTCTGCCGGTTTTTTATATTCCTCAATGTGAATGAAGAAAAAAGAGAATGTAAATTCAATTGCGTCATGAGTGTGATTTGTAGAAGAGCCCATGGCTCTCAAAACTTGAATCGATCAAAGCTCTGCTCTTTATATCACCTTGATAATAATAAGAACCATTTCATAAACTAGGTTTCATGATGCATCATCTCAAGGTACTTAACCAGTAAAACTAGACTAAGGCACAATAAAATGAAAACAAACTAAAATTAGCAGTAAGCTACAATTTCCATTGACCCTTTTCCATGCACCTCAGTGCATCCTTGACTAGATCTAAACTATTTAATGGCAAATTTTGCTAACTGCCAACCAGCAGTGCTTAAACATTTTGCATTGAACATTCCATAAAGATCATTAATCTTCTAATAAAGGATTAATAACATTGCACCTTCTGGAACCATGGTCCCTCATTAGTGAAACTGAGTGAATTAGATTTTTTTAGTCACAGTCGTGTTTTGCTGTAACACTCACTGTATGGTGTATGGAGGATTTCTTCTCTAATTTTACACAGAACCACCATTTCAGCACCCTAGACTGGAGGTATGGTCAGGAAGGACACAATACAGTGTCACAATGTGCTCTGGAGCTTTGAATTATCTGAAGCACTTTCCAACTATACAGTACCTGCCCACAGGTATGCCTAAAATATTCTGTAAACCAAGAGATTCATGCGATTGCACTTGAACGGAAGATTTCTGACACTGTAACTGGTAATGTGGTTGTACTGAGTAAATAAAAGGAGCAAATGCACTGTAGTAGAATGGCTTGCAAAATACAACAGAACTGATATGTTTAACAGAACTTATGTTTAACTTATGTATAAGACTCATCAGTGACTAGACATTTGAATCCAAGGACTTCTGCTGAGAGAGAGGGAGACAATACCTTACAGAAATCACTGTGTATTTTGGGAGATTCTCAGAGGTCAGCTATTCTTGGATGTGGGCATAGAACCAGGGCAGGGGTCAGAGACAGAGGAGGAGGATCGTGTTTGCTTATCCCACTTTCAGAGTGCGGGCATATGGGCATCTGCCCGGTGACCTGTGAAATCGTCAGGAATGCTTGGTAACCAGAAACTATGGAAGCAGGGGAGGATTTTTTTCTTATGTTTGCCTACTTGCCGGCATTTTGTCTCTACAAAGAGTATCTTTTTAACCACATTTACCTTGAGTATTCTTTTCATTGTGCACAGATCACTCTGAAACAGGCTGTCAGGCTGTCTCTTTTGGAAAAGAGAGCCTCACTTCCTTCCAGCCAGATGTTTGTGACTTGTTAATGACGTGCTTTGGCTTGCAGGTACACCCACTCCTGACCTACTGTACATCAAGGTTCCATTTCGCAGGTTTTTACGTAGCCTGAATTTTACCTAAGTCGGAAGTGACACACTTTCAGCCATTGCCTTAATACCATAGAGTATTACTATTCATGATTTTTTCTATATAAATGAAAATATTTTGCTTAAAGAAAAAATGTTTTAAAACTCTTTAATTTGAAGAATTAAAAAACAAATATAGCATACGTGACAAAATATACGTTTTTTTTATAGTAAGTAATAAATGGAACTTTGGAGAGAAAGAGAATTACAGCAAACTTTATACAAGCTTCATCCATTCCCTGTAAACTGCTCATAAAGTGAATACTCATATAACGGAAATTATTCCCATTATGTGTCATGCAATCTTCAACTGGTTCCAGACCTCGAAATGTCCATCAAACACCCATACCTCCCCTTAATACAGCACAGAATAGTAAGGAAGTATGAGAAAAATTACATTCCTGGTTAATTATTCAAGTAACATGCTTCAAGTCATTAGCAACTGCATAAAGAAGAGGATTAACCATTATACTCCTGCTCATTTACAGTACAGTTACAGTAGTTACTGTACATTGTAACAGGTGTTAGGCAATGCATAAACATTAGGTACTATCCTGTACTATATGCACTAAAAATGTAAAGCCTTTATTATAAAAAACTTAAAATTTAAATGTAATAATAAAATATAAAGTCAGTTCTTCATTTCAGAGGATGAGAGTAAAGAAGATTCTATTCAATGATTTATGAGAGCCTAGCTCCTAAGATTGGAAAAACATTACATGAAAAAAACAGATTGGAAATACTACATCTTGTTTAACCTAAAACTCATATGGTGATTGTTCATATGGTGAGGCAGTACCTTTTAATGAATTTATAAATACTGTACTATACATTTCATTATCTTACAGTGTAATGCTCAGTAATTAAACACATGGTATTTGACTGCAGTAAGAGCTATTTACAATTTTCACAGAAAAGGTGTGAGATGACATACAGAGGTTACAACACATGTGTGAAAGCAAAGTGAGACTGAAGTGTAAAACTGGTGGTGTCCACATTATGCTCACTCTGCGTTGTTCATCTGCTACTCGCTTGTTTTGTATCTAACCCCAAAACCTCCCTGAAGCCTGAAGGTCACTATGGGAGGTTTTCATATAAAGTCACATTTACATATGTCAAGTCTTACATGGCCCAACCAGGAGAAGTCCCAGCTAATGACGGATTTGCTGCAGTAACTGCAATACACCTACTGACACCTTTCTTCTGACCTACATTCCAAGTGAGTCGCTTTATTTGCATACAAGTGCGATAGGATTTCACTTGTGTTTGGAATGCCCCATATTCTGAGCAGGTATTCTGTCCTACATAAGCAGGGGGTTATAAAAATCCTGTATTTACATTGATATTTGTATACAATTTATGTATTAGAACAGAATATCTTGATAGTTACTAGAGATAGTAAATGAGATTTGGCAGACTCAGTGTAGTGTAGTCAGTATGATCATTTCTCGCCTGGCCTTGATCGCACTGACCTTTCATTTCGCAAGGATTTGAGGACTCTTATTCCAGGAAGACATCAGGAGCCGAGATTCTCCTTAAACTTGGATTACACTATCCCCCTTCTCTCAATGACAAATTATTTTTTAGAAACTTTGCATTCATTTGAAGATTTCAGCTTTTTTTGCACCTCTCTCCCAGATCCATCTTCAGGTGGAGACTCTTTCTCACCCTTCTGCCCATTTGCACCTTCTCTGTCCTGCTACTGCAGTATACCTTCCTCTCTCTCCCTCACACCTGAAGAAAGCGCAACAGCTAATGTGTTTCTTCTTTCTGCTTTTTAAGTTTTTCTTGTTCCCTTGCAGCCAACGCATGCTGACAGCCCCCCACACAAAACTGTACAGTCTATGATTGAGTCATCTTGAGAGCAAACCTCACAATGCTGGATATGCGAAGATAAAGGAAGGCATCCTCTGCTTTTCTGCTTGTCTCGCTGCTCCTCTGAGCTCTGCTTTGTCCTCTCTCCACAGATGCAGGAGCTGGAGCAGAGAGTTACGGAGGCGGACCAGCGTGCAGAGAGTGCAGAGAAACAGGTAGATTTTCGTCCCCAGGCCACAAGGGCCCTGTCCAAACTTTGTATGACTGTATTAGAACTCATTTCAGAGCCACCATTTGTACCTGAATTAGAAAACGCGTATTTAAATCTAAGCCGTCAAACATGTCCCCCGGCAAACTAAACTTTAAACACCTTCATCATTTGTTTATTTTGATACATTATATAGTGGTCCCAAAGAACATAGCTGCTGTGGAAAACTTAATTGCAGGATGCAAAAAATCCAAATAATATCTGAAAACTGGAAAAGTCATCCTTCTTATGCACCCAGGTCCTACAAAGCTTGTTTCACAGTTTGTGTAACACACAGGTTTGGTGCCTCTGTATACAGCTCAAAAGCCCAAAAGCCCAGGCAAAACATTATCGTTCACAATGACGTCTAGCGGCCGCATTTTCATTTGATTGTTTCCAAGTATAATGAGTTTTTATTTCTAGGGAATGGTATTCAGCACTATAAGAATAAGAATAAGACTAAGACTAAGGCTAATACTAAGTATAAGACTAAGAATGAGAGAACAGCATGTTGGCGCAGTGGTTAGAAGTGCTTCCTCACACATCATTGGGGTCATGGGTTCAATTCAGGACGGTGGGTGCTATCTATGTGGAATTTGTATGTTCTCCACATGTTCACAGGTTCCACAGGTTGTCCTCCAGGAGCTCCAGTTTCCTTCCACAGCCCAGAAACACACTGGTAGTCTAATTGGCTTCTGGGAAAATTGGCCCAGGTGTTAGTGCGTGCCATTCAATGGACTGGCATCCAGTCCTAGCGCCTGTTACTTGCTGGCATAGGCTCCGGGACCCTGAATTGGATAAAGTGGTTAGGAAATGGATGGAAAATAATAATAAAACATGGATAATAATAAGAAGTACTGTAATAAGAAGGTCCACAAGGTATAATAGAATATAGACTCTTAATTTGCCTGAAACCATGACCTGGAAGTGGATCAAGGATCTCTATTTCTGCAGTGGAGGCCTTTGGCAGTTAAAGAGCTGTGTCGTTTGAAGCTGAACGTAAAGCCTTGATGCTTCAAATACACTGAAAAAAAAGGATCTAATTTGGTCTTGAGAAGGCTGATATCTGTTTGTACATGTTTCTGTCTGTTGTAAGCAACAGCATATTATATATTATTTACAAGCAGTCATCTGTTTAAGGGTCTGATCTTGTGCCGACTACAGCTTTCACAGTGGCGACAGCAGACTTTTGGGTTTGACGTCCTCCCTCCTCTTCAGAACCAGATGGTGTAAATTAGAAAAAATAACAACCTTGCTGCTTGCAAATCGCGTTTAAGATCATCTTTCCAGCTGTCAGTCTTGATTCATACAGTACGTTTGTGTTTTTACAAATCTGGAAAAAGCCCCTTGGTTTTGATTTGAGTGCGAGATACTGTTTTTCAGCTGACCCTTTTTTGTTATCTAAATGAGGTGAGATGAAAAAGCTAAACTTTGCATCTTAATCCAATTTCACATTTGATGAAGAACAAGTGCTGGGACATTCATTAACTATATTTTTCTTGCATATTTTGATCTTTCGATGACATCCAACTACATTTTCTGCATTGTTTGTTGCTAGATTTGTATTCACAAAGTTTTTTTAATGCCTGAAGGCTAAAAGTTGGGAAATAACTGTAGAGAAAAGTTTTGAGATGCTGTTTTGATAACAGAAATGCATAGCCTCAAATGCAGAACAATGGCTTTAATTCATGAAGATTTCCTGAACTGTGCATTATCTAACTCTATCCTGAGAAATGTTCTGTATGACTTTTAGCTCTAAATGGGAGGTCTTCACCTCTGGTCTTGGAGAGCCCCAGTCCAGAAGGCTTTGTTTGACCAATAACTATATAATATACTGGTTTCTAAAGATATGGAGCAATTCTATTCTGATTAATTAAACAGGTGATACTGTATGTCAAATTAAGTAATTGAGGGATCATTTAGGACTAAAATATACTCTTCAGTCCTCAATGACCATAATTCTCTCAATTGAATAGATAACTTACTTGATTCATCAGTACTGTAGCTTATAGTTGTTACCAGTCTTGACGAACAGATGACCTGTGAGACCAGCTGGATTGGTGCTCTCTAGTGCTCTCTTGGAAACCCCTGCTATAACCGATCTCTTGATTGCATACAAACCTGTAACTACTGTCCTATTTACACTTAAAAAAAAACATTTTCAGCTCTTTGAAAAATTGGGTGGAGTGAGAGATTTGCAAGCTGTGGAGTTTTAGACCTGCAATTTACATTTTTAGGCCTGCCTTAAATTGGGAAAACGTTAGCTGTATTCTTGGAAATGCTGGCTGAGAAATAAAGTCTGTGGTTGTAAATGTGTTTAAGACCGGATGTTTTTAGCTTTATGTACGGTGTGAGTCACACGGTACGTCCCAGTCAGATTGACATCCAATGGGACCACCAATTGCTTGAACGCAGGAGTGGGCAATCCTAGTTTCTAGGAGTTTCTGGCACTGTGGCTAAAGATCTGTAGCTGGAAGGTTGCCAGTTCAAATCCTGCGGCCGGCAGAAGAATCCTATTCCGTTGGGCCCCTGAGCAAGGCCCTTAACTCCAGCTGCTCCAGGGGCGCCATATAAATGGCTGACCCTGTGCTCTGACCCCAAGCTTCTCTCCCTGTCTGTGTGCTTGTGTGTCTCATGGAAAGCAAGCTGGGGTATGCGAAAAGACAAATTCCTAATGCAAGAAATTGTATATGGCTAATAAAGTGAATCTTATCTTATCTTAGTTCCGGAGGGCCAGGGTGTCTGGAGCTTTTCTAGGTCTCTTTGAAGCACCAGCATCTGATGAGCTGGAAGAAGCTGTTCAATTGCTCCCATTAAGACAATAGTGAGCTGATTTAAGTTGTTAAGATCTAAGAAGGAATAAAAACCTGTAGAAACACAGGCCCCCCAGGTTCATAACTGTGCACCCCTATTGTAAGTACGAATTGATACTTGGAGCAGAAGGATGGTTCCTCCAAAACCATACAGCAGCTGCCTGACATCCCTGCCTGTCTGCACCTCACCATTTGAATGTTAATGTGCAAGCGAATAAGGGACACCGCAGTGATCACTTATACAGGGGGCCATGAATTTGGATCACAAAGATCTGTATGACTGTAAATTCTCATGCAACACATGCCAAGAATGGCATTTTATCTTGTGATGAAACCATTTTGCAGCCAGAATTTGAAGATTAAAACTGACTTTAGTCCATGTAATGTTTTTCTTGTTTTTAAGTTTAGAAATATACAGTCCCCTGCAAAGTGGACAAGATTGGGGGAAAGAAGTTTCTTTGAAATGCTTCATTGTTCTTGGTTTTGGATGGAACAGTTTGAGTGCCTTTGAGGGGCGTGCCTCCAGCCTTGTCCTGATGGCGAGAAGAAACAACCCAAGGGGTTTAATCTTTTTCTTACATATTCCAGGAGGGAGTGGCTGCATTTCAGAGGCCTAGTCAAATATTTCTAACATATTTAAACTATTACTGGGGGGGAAAAAAATCTGCAAGTGAAGAACTGGCACAGAAACGTGGTCAACTGTTGCCTATAAAAAAATTAGAACAACATAATTTGTGGAATTTGCCAGCTTTTAAAACTCAACACTTTATTCCCCCCCTTTGAGGCATCGTGTTAATTTCTTCTACAGGAGTATAGGGTGAACAGTTAATTACAGTAAAGCACCTGATCCCAGCTGGAGAATTAAATTCACAGCTAATGGTGAACACTTGCAACTCCTTGTTTATGCAAATATCTTGAAGGCAAAGGGAGAGGTTTTCTGCCATGCCTGCTGCTGGATGAGGCAACATTCACAACTCCTGAAAGAGCTCAGTTTCTGCAGTGTTTTGTTGTAGCTGTGTTTTGTAGTAGGCACTCCTTGCTGAACAGAGAAGGAACGCTCCTAGTATTACCTGTCTTTTGGTAACCCTCATTCATCACCAGTGTTAAATCTTTGTAGTTTGATCTCATCAGCTACACATGGCTGATGTGCCTTCCTTTGCATGATGCCTTAAAATGAGCTCCTCACCGCTTGGTAATAAAAGATCACGTGACACGGATAATAAAACACAAGCTAAACCCGACTGAGCTCCACTTTTGAGTTTTCTCAATTTGGTATCCTTACAATTCCCCCCCAAATTCATTTGGTGAAGCATTTTTTTTTCTTTCTGTACCCGATTTGATGTGTCACAGGGCCGTTGATGCATATTGTACTGTATGTGCACCCAGTGGTGGATGAAGCGGATCCCTACCTATACAGTATGTGTGTCCTGTGATGGACTGCTGTCCCAACCAGAATGTATCCCTTGCGCCCAGTGCTTCCTGGGATAGGCTCTGTGCGACATTGACACTGAATTGGATAAGCCGTTATTGAAAGTGATGTGATGTGTAGTGTTCAGCATAAAACAAAATCTGAAGAGGGTAATCAAGTCTTCACAGATCAAATGCAATATCCTGAGGTTATATAGAATAAGAATTTTGTTGTTGGTGCAGTTTGTAGTGATATGGTACTGTACTGTACTGCTCCAATGTTCTTTTACACTACCCTGTGTTAAATGGAAACCTCTCTGAACGCTTAATAAATCACTTTTCAGCTTTAGCAAAGCTCCTAAAGTGAAGATGTGGCTTACTGTTGTAGGTTCAAGTAATGGAAGAAAAGCTCAAATTGGCAAATGTACAGCCCAGCGAATCAGAGAACTCCTTGTACAGGAGATGCCAAGAACTGACTAATCAAATTCAAGAAAAGGACACGATGATCAAGAGACTGGAGTTACAGTTGGAGAAGCAGGTAAGAACAATTCTATCTGAATTGTTTTTGCTAATTTTGAGGATAGTGGAAAACTAGGAGTTGTTTTCTATGTGACTTTTAACAACTATGTTAAATATTAAAAAAAAATGAGACTGTATTAATGTTTAAAACCCCAAAGGCAAGTGAAGAAATATTATGTACTGTACATTTACATTTTTAAAGCTTTTTGAAAGTTTCAGTTTTGGTGCTTACAATCTTAATGTTGCTATCCCAATTCCTTTTAAATGCTGTGATTTATACTTATTGACTTTTTCATCTGTTTAACTTTATTTATATGTTTTTCTTTGTCCGAAGTAATCAAGAGCTGCTGTAATGAGAAAAACACACACTGATTTATGTTTTGTTTTTATTTCAGAATGTGCTGAGAGCTCAAGAGGCGAAGATCATTGAGGAAAAGGCAGCAAAAATTAAGGAATGGGTGACATTCAAATTGCGTGAGGTAAGGGACTTATCCTGATCAGTTACACAAAGGAAATACTGTGAGTGGAAATATCAAATTCCCTTCCTAAATAAGGCTAGGGTCCTTTGCTTGTAACTGGAAGGTTGTGGATTCAAATCCCAGGTGACACACTGCTGTTGTACCCTTGGACAAACTACTTCACTGGAATTGTTCGAGTTAAATATCCTGTTGTATTTGTATAGGTACAAATACAAGTCGTTCTGGATGAAGTGTCATTTGGCACTTTGATGAAAATGATCCAAATGCATCATTTTGTTAAGATTTGTGTTTTACTTTCATTAAATTGAGATTACATGTGTCCTTACAGCTGGAAATTGACAATCACCAGTTAAGGATTGCGAACCTAAAGCAGGCCGAGCAGATTTTGGTTCTTCAAGACAAGCTTCAGGGTAAATAAATTGTTTAAGAAAATCTTTTATTGTTTTTTTTATTTTAAGTTCAAGCTACCAGTACAAACAAGGATTTGTACTGTTTTAAGGTGAGCAAAAACTAATCATAGCCTTTAGCTTATATAGAGACTTTTCTTTTAGTGTGTAGTTGTCATCTGATGCATACTGTTGTTTCTGTTACACTTTCTTTACAAAGGAAAAACAAGCTCTTAGTTTTACAATGTCAGAACTGTTTATATGGGGCTTCTAATATCTTAAATCTCTGTGGCATTTTCATTGCATTAAAAAAAATTGTAATAGCTTGTGGTAATGTGTAGTTTTATGAATATGGATTAGAAAATACCTCTGCTTCTTTCTGCACAGCACTTTTAGAAGGTCCGGGGTCCCCTGTTGGTCCTGGCTCCCCAACTCCAGAGACTCAGTCTGGGCTCCTCAGCCACTCCAGCCCCCTCTTTGCATCCAGCAGCCCTTCTAGTCCCCTGGCATTCGAGGAAGGTCGAAAACATTCACCCTCTCATTTCCTGCCTTCTCCAACGCTCAATACACAAGGTACAGTACTGTACAGAGTCCCATTCGAAAAGACTGAGACAATTAAGCCACCTTGCTATGGAACAAGTGGGGTGCCTTCATGTCTCTCAAACAGTTTGAGAACACTTTCTTCCGTAATCCGTAACTGCATCTTGGGAGCTTTACAATTTGAAATATAATCTGCTCTTGTCAAAACATTTGCACCCAGAGTAGGGATTTTCATTAATTGCTTGATCAAAGGGGAAATATTGGAAAGCCTGATGTTTAAGGTGTGACAAAGAAATTCAGTAATTTCACGTTTTTCATTATCCTCCAGGGGAAAATTTGTTTTACTGGAGAATCCAGCACAACAATAAAATAAAAACAGACAGACATCACCCAGAAAGAAGACAATATAGCGGTGTTTCAGGAGTTAAGAGTTGTTTTACGTTGTCTGAGAGTGTGATTGCAGAGGAGATGGATGATTTCCTGAGTCTATAACCATTACACCTGGGGACACAGAGACGTCTCCCAGATGGGAGTAGTTTAAATCCACAGTGGAGAGGGTGAGCCTCACACTGCGTAATGTTCTTAGCATTCTTTACCATCGTCTGTTTATTGAGGGCATTTCGATTGATCTGATATCCCCTGTGATTTGGGGTGTTGCATTTTTCCAAGAATCAATGATTAGTTCTTTTTTTCAAAGCATAAACAGAACTGATCTGTCCATTTGGCAAAATCATTTAGAATGGGCCTTTGAATTTTGATCCAACCATCTGGTTGAGATTTGCCCATTTTCAGGATGGCACAAAGACTCTACTTCTGCAGAATTTAGAGCAGGAGTTTCATTAAAATAAAGCTTGTTTCACTGTCTCATTCTTTGTGCTCAAAATAAATCGCATGAAAAGTATGGGCATGTAGTCCAGCGCTAAAAGAAGATGCTTTTTTTGTTTGCTGGTTATACAGATTTAAAAAAGAAGGGGCTTGATGGGCTTGAATCCCTTCAGAACTGCTCCTCTCCTTCTCCTCCCCTGCTGGGCTCCCATGAGAAAGCTGATCTCCTGCCCCGCTCTCCCTGCTCTGCGCGGAAGCAGACTACCCAGGAAGTAGGAGAGAGGGTCCACAGTCCCTTTGCCTTGGTCAAGACTGACAGCCAGGTCACAACGAATCCTCCAGCCAGCCCTTGCCCACAGCCTCCATGCACATGCAGCCCGCACACTCCTATTGACACAGCTGCTGGAATCTGTGGGCCAGAGCTGCCGGAAGGGTCATTGACTGAGAAACAGCATCCCTTGGAGGTCGGAAAGGAAGCCCACAGCCCAGTGGAGAAGAGAGGGCCGTCGCGGGGCTCGGAGAGGGACCATTCTTCCGATGAGCTGAACAGCAAGTTCCGTTCCCAGCGCCTGCACTCCTCCTCCTCATCTGGTGAAACCAACGTCCCAAGCCCCCTCAACACCCCAGTCCACTCCCCTAAACATTCCACCCCTTCCTTGGCCTCTTCCCTCCAGCTCGTCTCCTTCTGCCCCGCAGCCCCATTTGGGACCAGCATGACTCTGCCTAAGGTGCGAACTCCCCTGACGCCCAGAGATAGCATCCAGCTGGCCAAGAAACACTACAGCCAGCCTCAGCCAGGGACTGATAAGCTACATCACATCAACGTGAGCATTGACATCAGCTGCTTTAAGCCTGTGGCTCCAGCTGCTCAGGGCCCAGAGGAAACTGACATCGATGAGGTTCCTGACAAGATGGACATTGAGGAGCACGAAAGTGAACCAGCTGAGGAGAGGGTCTCCTTCATTCCTCTCTCGGAGGAGCTGGAGCTCTTTGATACTGACTCTCTGAAGCCTCCCACTCCTCCCCTGCACAGGTTCCCATCTTGGGTGAGTGTTGGAGATGATGTCCGGGGATGTGCATGCTGGCTCCGTACTTTATCCTGGTTTCGGTTTTTGAATGTGGTACAGATGTGTACACAGATCTGTTTAAATGAAGAGTGAGGACAGAGGTAGCAGTTTAGAAATCTCTCTAGTCCACATGCTTGTTTTTTGGTGTGAGAAACTTTGGAGACCATACAAAACTGTCATGCTTTTAGTAACAAGCAAGAACACCAGGATATTTCTTTTTCTTACTAGAAACCAGGATGAGTTCTGGCTCATTAGGCTCAAATCTGTAAAATATCTACCTAAGCAATGGAATCAGATCTGTTGTATGTCTTCATCACAAAAACTGCTGAATAATTCTTCTGATTATTAACCAACTGACTAATAATAACAACACCAAGACTGTTAAGACTGAGGATGTGGTATATCCAGTATCTTGCAGTGAAATAAGTTTCATCAAGAAGTTGAATTGAGATCCTAGTGTATGTTTTTCATTATGTGACATGGTAAGCATCACGATGAAGCTTGATGTTTGCTTTGGAATGGTTCGAAAGTCTGGTATATGACTTCCCATTTTCAGGAATTGTAGAATGATTATTTAACCCACTAAACACCGGAAATTTGCAGAGGAAGCTAGAGGATGGGATCTGGAGAAACATGATTCCTGTGTTTCTTGTAGGAAGGTCGGATCTATGCTGTGGCCAAATCAGGGATGCGGCTGTCAGAGGTGACTCTGGGAAACTGGTCCCCTAGCCGAGGTAACTATATTACTTCTGGCTTACAATAAGAGAGGTAACAAACGAAAGGAAACCATTCCGATTATTCCAGACACATGTACAGTACATAACTTTGTAGTGTGAAAGCTTTGAAGCTATAAGTAAAAGTGCTACCAAAGAGCATTTTAAGCAAAAGGCAGTTGAAAGTACAATGGAAGCTGCTGTAAGAGTTCTGGACAGTTTTTTTACACTTATTGCCTGTACAAAGAGCTGTGTACTGTTTTGCACACTGTCTGTTATGGAGGATGGATATAAAAGTTAACACATTTTTAATAACTAAATATGTATGAGTTTGAATCACAATAAAATGAAAATACAATCTTTTCATTGATTTATGCATTCTAATTTTTAGATTTTAGATTTCTGCTTTCTTCAGCCGTGCTGGTGAATTTGTTCTTTGGTACCTGGATTTGTGTTATCATTTAAACTCATTTTATATGTACATGGTTTTAAAGCAAAACAAGATTTTATTTCTAAAGAATAATAATGTTACTTGACATCAGGTAACAAGTGTTGTGAGGACTGGAAGTAGTTTCAATTTTGTGCTCCAAATATTATCAGTACTGTTTTCCAAAGCTTTTAAAGACCGTTAAAGTACTGTAGTAATCAGGGCAGTTTAAGACTTATTTTCGCCAAAGCACTTCTTCTCACCAAAAATAATTCAGCTTCATATATAATGCATTTTTATTAGAGTTATATAAAATGCAAAATAAAGACCTAAATAACCAAAGTGTCCTTCAGCTGTTTAGACTCGGGGATAGCTTTAGAAAGCAATTTGTTTCAACAGGGTTTTGCAGAAGGTGAAAAATAAAAACGGTGTTTGTTAGAAATGCCACCGTCTACAAAGCTGTGGGAGTTCTTCCCACAGCGTTAGGCAAAGGCTTAAGTACGGTGTTGAGGATATGAGGGGAGAAAGGCCTCAGGCCATTTCCTTCTGACTGGGGTGTTTGTCAGCGATCTCTCATTCTGCACAGGCAGTTTTCCTAGCCTGAAGGCAGGAGCTGCAGCAGCTCTGATGACAGGAGGCTTTGTTTAAGTTTCCACTCCCCAGGTGGGTGGGCACCTGAGCAGGTGTGATCCGTTCACAGAGGCCCTTCCCAGTCACAGGGCTTTACGAACCCTTAGAGCTTTAAAACTACAAGATGGGGGGTGGAGTGTGTGTGTTTGTGTGTGTGTATGGGGGGTGGTGGCTTAGCCTTTTAATCTGTGGCTGATGAAAGGATGTGCCAGAGTTGTAATTAGGGGCAGAACTGTGCTATTATCTCTCAGCTGCTTTAAATTGGTTTCCAAAAGGAGGGGGGTGGAATCTGTAAACGCAGGCTAACTGCAAAAGACGCCTCTGCTCACACAGGATGGGGGTTGACCTTTATTCTTTCAGAATCCCGTTTTGCCAGTTGGAGGCCTTTTTATAATTATTGTGTTGTTTAAAAGTAGAGGCACGTCTGGAGAGTAGGCACAGTGCAATTGCTTCATGTGCAAGTATCTTTTATATACTGTATGTGGTGTTTTAAATGCCTTAATAGACGTAAACTGCACCTCTATATCCCTGGACACAGCCTGGTTAAGATGAGAATGTGAGTGTTTTTCTCCCTTAATTGTTTTAGTTTCCCATTTGCCGTTGTATGCAGCTGCTGGCCCGTTCACACACCTCATTTACAAGAACATCAGTGTGCCGGTGTATACCACTCTCAAAGGGGTAAGACCGGGGGGCAATGTGGGGGCAGTGGGAAAACAACAGTGGTTTAGGAAATGCAATTACCACCAGCTGAAACACAGAACAATGATAATTCATCTTCTGCTATTTCTTTCACAAACCTATCACTACTGATCTTTGTAACATTCTCTGTAACGTGGGTTTGCTTGACAGGAATTAAATGCATCCCTGGCAGATCATCCTCATTCTTCCTTAGAAACTTCTTCCTTCCCAGGATAGAAAATTTGGGCAACAGGACTTTTTGAACCCACTGTGATCTGTGAAGTCTTCTCAGAAGACAGATCCTGGATTTTGCCAGGATTTCAAGAGCTTTCTGACAAAAGTGTTAGAATGATGACCTTATGAACAGAAAGAGCAATATACTGTAGAAGGTGTATTCTAGGCTGTGCAACAAGCCAAAGGAGGAATAAAGGGAAGACTTGTGGCACTCCAGTTTTAAGACTGGTAATCAGAAACTGACATTGATTTTTTAGACCTGCTCCAGAAGTAGTTAGTCAAAGTGAAATTATAAAGTAGACTTGTATTAGTTCTTCTGACAAGGGATATCACAGGTCTTTATTACTGCATGTATAAGAACACAAGAAAGGTTACAAATGAGAGGAGGACATTTGGCCCATCTAGCTTGTGTGGTAGTTAGTAGTTAATTGATCCAAAGATCTTATCCAGGAGTTTTTTGAAAGAAGCAGGGTATCGTCTTCAACAGCAAGGTTTGATAGCTTGGTTCATATTCAGTTTCGCAGCCCTTGGGGTAAAGAAATGTCTCCTTTTCTCAGTTTAAATGCACTTCCGTATCATTTCTGCTTGTGCTGTCTGGTTCTTTACCAGGCAATAGCAAGGTTGTATCTGCATTTAAAGAGCAATAGTTTGGAAGCAGAGCCTTAGTTTTGGTGAAACAGCTCTAAGATAAATAGTTTCTGTGGATTCACTTGCTTCTGGATCCACGTCAGTGAAGCAGAAACATTTGCATCTGTTTGGTTTCTCCTGCAGCCTGGCTTTTTAAAAAAGCATTCCTGCAGGTGGGAGTGCCTGTGTGCCTGACTCTAGCTACGTTCTTTTCCAGACAGCCACTCAGATCAGCAGCATCCCCTTCCTGGATGAGTCCTCCGGATCGGAGGACGACACCAGCTCGCTCGCCAGCCTCCGCACATCGGCCCTGGGCCCCGAGGCCAAGAAAAACAGCGCTCCGGGCAGCCCGCGCGCCGTTAAGAGGGGTGCGTGTCTCCCGAGGCCACTGTCCCGACACAACTCCGTTTTCATTTCAGACACGCGTCGGAAGAAAGCTGCAAAAACTTAAGATTCTGAGAAGAGAGCACTTCAGGAAAATCCACTTTACAAGTAGAAAATAGTTCCGTATATATAGTAATTGAAGATATACTGTTTCTGAAGCAGTTATGTGCATATTTATTAAATGTAATAAATTATGAATGAGCTGATCTTGTTTGCTAGCAGTTCTACCTTTTGGTTGATTGAACACTCTTTCGTCTCATCAATTAAGATGCATGTTGCCGCTACAACAGTATAGATAAAATAATGATTTGGCTGGTTTTAGACACTGTTGCACCTTTTCCATTTTTCATATCTTTAAAGATTCCTTACATGATCAAAAAACATTCAGCAAGCAGTTTTAAAACTCAAAAAATAAGTCTTGTGACTCGTTGCGAAAGTGTGACAAAACAGAGGAAAGGAGCCAGACAGACTCTCTGCGTACTGTACTTCGTTTAGGTGTGTCAATGTCGTCGGTGAGCTCGGAGAGTGACTACGCCATCCCGCCAGATGCCTATTCCATCGACAGCGACTGCTCCGAGCCAGAGCACAAGCTACTGCGGACGTCCACCTACTCCTGCGAGAGTGCTTGTGCTGTGAGTGTGCTGAGCTGAGCACTGTTTCCCTCTGTTTAAGAGAGAAAATAATCCATCCAGTCCATCTGGCCTGTTTGTTAGTTCGTAACTAGTTGATCCAAGGATCTCATCCAGCTGTTTTGTGAAAGAAACTAGGTTATCGCTTCAGCCAGGCAGCTTCTTCTACACTCTCTGGGCAAAGAAATTCCTCTGGTTCACACTTATATATGCTCTTATGTCGTTTCCAATTGTGCCCACCGGTTCGTGTTTCGCGTTTCTGATAACGTTTAAGATTTTGAAAAGTTCTATCAGGTGCCCTTGTAGACTGAAAAGACTCATTTCCTCCAGCCTGTCAGTGTAGGACATTCCCTTAAGCCCCAGAATGTAGCTGGTTATGTCCAGAACAGTTATCTTTTTATTTATCATGGGGACCAAACTTCTAAATGAAGCCTAACTAGTGTGTTACACAATTTTAACATGTCTTGTACTGCTATAAAACAGGATTATAAGAACACTGTTGTGAGGATTTCTGACCTGCATCCCTTTCCGTATCCAGCAGGAGCCTTTGGAGAAGTCCGGGTACTTACTGAAAATGGGGAGCCAGGTGAAAGCATGGAAACGACGCTGGTTTGTTTTGAGGAATGGTGAAATCTTATATTACAAGTCCCCTGTGAGTAAACCAGCAATTTGTGTTTTACATTACATTTTTTTAATTTCCAAGTCTGGAAATTATTGTTATGCATGAAAAATAAATTGCAAACAGTTTATTACCAGGTTAAAGTTATGAAAGGAAACTTACAAAAGTTTTTGCTCTGGGTTATTATTTGCTTTGGATTTTTGACTGAAAAAAAATACCAGATGATTTTCTAAAACTATGGGCTGCACGGTGGTGCAGTGGTTAGCATTGCTATCTCGCAGTGCTGGGGTCCTGGGTGGTGCTATCTGCATGGAGTTTGCATGTTCTCCATGTGTCATCCCACAGTCCAAAGACATACTGGTGGGTTAATTGGCTTCTGGGAAAATTGGCCCTGGTGTGAGTGTGTACTTGTCTGTGTTTGTGTCTGCCCAGTGATGGAGTGGTGTTGTGTCCAGGACGTACCCTGCCTTGCACCTGTTGCTTGCTGAGGTGGTCTCTGGCTCCACCACAACACCGAATTGGATAAAGTGGTTAGAAAATTGATGGATGGATGATTTCCTAAAACTGCCTAAATGTAAAAAGCAAAGTTGTTTTTTCATAAAGCTACATTTACATCTTATGCTTTCAAAACACAGCAGTATAATTTTGCTCTGGGAAAGCTGGAAATTTGTTTGTTTTGATTTTAGAACTTAAGGCTTTCTGTATTTTTTTCCTGGTTTTATCCAATAACTTCTTAAAAGCTACAGAGAGCATTACAGAAGTGCATAAAATATCATTTGGTTGGGAAGTTAAATGAAGGCCCTAACCAAATCACTACAATCCCAAGGCACTGACCCCTAAGACTAGAGGCGTTAATCCTGGAGTCCTGTTAAATTCCACTCCGGGCTAGAGAAATCTGGTCTAAATTTCCCAAGAATTCAACGGGTGAAGCAAGTTTTCACTTCTCCACCTGATGTGGAGTATGTATGAGGGGAATGTGCTAGATCTGGTTGCCACTCTTTGCCAAGGTGAGGGCTATACTTTAGCAATGAGTGTCCAGATAAGGATGAAGTTTAAGATGGCTGCTCAGGAGGGCATGTTCATTTTTCTCTGTTTGTGTTAATGTTTTCAGAGCGATGTCATCCGGAAACCTCAGGGGCAGATTGAACTGAATTCTTCGTGCAGGATTGCTCGAGGGGAGGGGGCACAGACATTCCAGGTGAGATCTGTTCTGACCGTACGGTGCCCAAGAAAAATGGAATCTTAATGACTGTAATGAATGAATTTAAATCTAAAGAATTGTCACAGGATGAGCCATTTGCTTTCTTCTTTGCTTTATTGCCTAGATCTAACTGTGCTCTCTGAGAGAGATACATCACTCCTCCAGTCATTGCTAACTCTCCAGTAAGGCACATTGGAGCTGTCAGCATGCCAATGTTTATCAACTTTAAAGTGGGCATATCGTATGAACAATTTACAATAAGGTTGAAAAGATCAACAAAAAAACAGAAATGGGAAAAACGGGAACTATTCTTCTTTTTGTTACACTCCTTTGTTTTCTCCTAAGCTCATCACTGAGAAGAAGACATACTACCTGACAGCAGATTCTCCCAATATTTTGGAGGAGTGGATTCGGGTTCTACAGAACATCCTCAAGGTGCAGGCCGCTAGTCCTGTCGTCATGGAGACTACCGCCAAGCCCACTGTCAGAGGCTGGCTCACCAAGGTAAGAGATTTCAAAAAGTCTTTTTTGTAGATTTACGAAATCAAGAATCTCACTAGTTTCATCTGGCCATATAATGAGCTCTGCTTTTCTTTGCTTGAATGTAGAGTTGATGATGTGACAAAACTCTGAACTGTTCTAAAAAATCTGTTATTGTTTATTGTTCTTCACCAGGTGAAACATGGCCACTCTAAACTAGTGTGGTGTTCTCTGATTGGGAAAGTGTTTTACTACTACCGCAATCAGGATGATAAGGTGGGAGGTCTCTTTACTGGCTACAGTTATTGAATTGGATAAATTAGTTTGACGTGCACTACTAAAGTTTGTCCAAAGACAAAGGCATAATCTGTGATCATGTTTTTCTGTGATCACCTGTGCCATTACCTTTTCTGTTTGTTCCCTGGATCCAAACTGTCTCCTGTAGAATTTGTTATGAGCTACTTTCATTTTTTTAGCATGATTATTGGAATTTTAATTGCTTTGCTTCGTTTAGGTTCTTTGCAACCATTTGTATCACGCCATGACTAATTATTTGCCTGTTTGATATTTCAAGATTTCTCAATTAGTTATGTGATTCAATCCCTATTGATTTGAGTTGGATTTTGAAAAAACAAATATTTGTTACCCGAAAAACAGCCAAACTGTGATGTTAATTCTGCAGGGGAGGCAGTTCATCATGAAAATCCCATCAATGTTGTGAAAATGGCTTCACAAAGAATGTGATTGGAACAAAATCGCTAATTATTTAGTGCTCATTTTATTAAACACTCCAAACTGGATAACATCCAAACATATGTCTTCATAGCATCTGAAAGACTCCAATAAAATTGTGTTCCAGATCATTTATCATGAAACTCAAAGCTCAGTACAGTCTTGCAGAAAAAAAGAGCAAGAATCAGCTTGCGAAACATACAGTACCTAGGTAATTTGTTCCAAACATCTGCATCTCTGTGTGTAAAGAGGCACGTACTGCCTATTGTTTTTTGTCCTGAATAAACTCTTATACATTAGTCTTCATTTACTTTCCTTCTGAGCTTGCAGACTTCGTGTTAACTGCACCTCACTCCAAATCCGACCTGCAGTCTAGTCTTTGATTTGCGCCCTGTGCTCTAACGTCCCCCGTGTGTCCTGGATCAGTTCCCCCTGGGAAAGCTGCGCGTGAGGGAGGCGCGGGTGGAGGAAGTGGATCGATCCTGTGACTCTGACGAGGACTATGAGGCGGGGGGGCGGGGGTTCCTCTCCTCTCACTACACCCTGGTCATTTACCCCAAGGAGCAAAGCCCCACCTACCTGCTGATCGGCACCAAGCAGGAGAAGGTGGGTGCCCCAGCAACTGTTCCTTTCTGTTGGAGTAGGGGTCTCCTGCCATGGGCTGGGGGAGCCCCTGTGGAGATAGGAGTTATGGATCAACTAAGTTAAGTTGGAATCTTTAGGGCTGAAGGTTATTCTGATTATTGCTCTGAAAGATCTTTACTTAATTGAACTCAACTAAAGTGCTTCTTCTGCTGTTGGTTTTAAATGCTCATCTCAGTAGTCTTCAATTGCATCCCCAGATTTATGTTTCACTGTCCATTCTGAAGAAGTAAAATGGGTAGATTTTATTGGTGCCTTAACAAAAAAAAATAACAATACTAATTAATACAACCTGTACAAATGTTTTTTAACAATAACATCCCTTATATTTCATGCAATTTTGTTATTTACTTGAAATTGACCTTGACCTCTCAAAGCGCATAATAGTGACTGATTTGAATCATTATCTGAATGGAAGCCTAACGAAGATTAGAACACTACAAACATACTTCTTTTCAAGCTGCTCAGCCATGTTGCTGAAGCTGATGCCCTGGCTTCTTTCAAGATCTTGGGATTGATTAGAGTAATTACTAACTACAGTACCAAAGGGGTTGGATGGGTTCCACTCATTTATAACTGTTCTTATGTTCCAATATATCACCCAGAAGTGGACAAAATGGCTCCTCTTTAGGTCATACAATATGTACACACGGTGAACAGATGGGTGTTCAAGGTGTTTCTCTCCTCTCGTCCAGGATGCCTGGCTCTACCACCTGACTGTGGCGGCAGGAAGCAGTGGCAACTTGAAGGTTGGCACCGAATATGAGCAGCTTATTGGGAAACTGCTCGACCGAGATGGGGACCCTGGTAAGCAAACCGCCTTTTGTACTTCGGTCTTCGTCCTCTGACAAAAGGCCTAATACTTTTTGTGTGACTCAGTCATTAAAGGGGCTTGACTGGAACACAAGCCCATGGCCCATATGGGCCACTTTCTGATGTGATTGACTGTCTGTGATCGTCTTGTGTGCCTGAACCGTCAGGTGTAGCTCCACCGTCCTGTAGCCTGACTGGGTGAGCTCTCAGATGCTAAGCAAGGCTGGGCCTGGTGAGGGTTATTGATGGTCCTGTTGGTAGCTCTTTCCTTCTGGACCAGAATTTCTAACCCAAAGCTCCAGTATAGTGACTTGAAATATAAAAATAAACCTGTGACCCCGAGTGAGTAAAGACATGGCGATATTGTAAGGTTATCATGAACATTGTAAGTGAGCAGGTGATTCAAAAAAGTCATTAAACTTCCAGTGTGGAATGAAACCCAGGTGACACAGCAGCCTTACAAGACCAGGAGTAAAAATCGGTTCTGAAAAGTCCAGAAATGGTCTGATTTGTGTGATAAAACTTAAGAAGCAATTGACCTGATAGAGATGAATCGCAGTAGATACATTATACCCAATAATATGACAGCCCCATCTGTCTGTTTTCCTTAATTTGATGCTGAAGTTTGCAATTTTAAAATGTTTTAACTTCACCAAATAAACAATAAACATGGTTGCGTGTCTGTAGATCACATTTAGTCTGGTGTGACATTAGATCAGTGTAACTCTATACGTGCCAGAGCAGGGGAAATGTGTTGTGTGGTGGATAAACTGTGGTAAGAGGTTCAGTGATTTCTTATCCAGCTCAGGCCCTGTGAAGAGTGTAATACTGTTCTGTGTGCCCCCCAGACTCCCCAATGTGGAAGCACCCTGTGTTGTGCTACAGTAAGGAGGGTCTGCTGTCCCCACTCACCACACTGCCCTCAGAGGCGCTGCAGACAGAGGCCCTGAAGCTGTTCAAGGTGAGGTCGCTTTCTCACAACAGTCCTGCTCTCTGTTTTGACTGAGACTTGGGAAAACTCCTTCAGGGCATGTAGAAACAGTAGGGCAGGCACTTATCTGGACAAGTTTACAAGCTTACCCCAATTTCCCTCCACAGTGCTTGAGGGAAGGTCATGTACGTTGTCATTACCGATTTACATGCATGCCGTTTCTTCCCACAGAGAAGAATCCGTTTCCTTAGTCTGTGTGGAGGACATCGGGTACTAAACCTTTTTTTATTTATTTCACATTTATTTTTATTACTAATATAAAATGAATTAGGAAGGCAAAAATGACAGCAGGTTCTGGAAGGATGTCACATTCGAAACATAACTGGTTTTCAGAACTTGCTGAACGAATCCCAGCATGTTAGTCAGGTTCCTTTACTGCATTATAGAACAACCATAAAAAGAGTCCTAAGTAGTGGTATCACTAGTAGCCAGCAGCCATATCACTGTGCATCTCAAAACTGTAGACCACTGAAGTTAAGCAGGTGTGAGCTTGGTCAGTACATCAATGGGAGACCTCCTGGGAAGGCAAAGGTTGCTGCTGGAAGAGGTATTAGAGGGACCAGTAGGAGGTGCTTACTCTGCAGTCTGTGTGGATCCTAATGCCCCAGTATGGTGGCAGGGACATTGTACTGTAAAAAGGCACCATTCTTCAGATGAGAGTCCTAACTCTCTTAGGTCAATAAAAATCCCAGGACGTTTCTCGAAAAGAGTAGGGGTGTTACCCGGGAGTCCTTGCCAAATTTCCCCCTGACCTTTACTAATCATGGCCTCCTAATAATCTTCATTTGTGAACTGGCTTCATCACTCTGCTCTCCTCCCCACTGATAGTGTGTGGTGAGCGCACTGGCGCGCTGTGGCTACCGTGCTAGATCCACCCCACCTGTTGTTGCAATAAAGCCCAAGTCATTATTCAAGATGCCTGCAAACTGTTCTCCCCTGTACGCATTGACAATGGTGCCGCACCATTAAAGCATGGACTGGCTTAAGCATAAGTTCTACCATACGGCAGTGTGCATGATTAACAGCTAACTGCGCAATGCCTCAGAATTCACTGCACCTCTGCACTCTGTTCTGTACTACCATTGTATATTGTTGTGCTCTGGTGTGCATGATAGTTGGCTACGACTGGAATTGTTTCTTATTTACTGTTTTGTAATGTATTCTGCATTTTGTTGTATTGTCTGTTGTACTGTGCATGCTCTGAGAGAACAGCATGAATTAGAACCTCAATGTACATGTACATTTGGCAAATAAACTCCTCTCTCTCAAAAAGGCCAATGATCTATAAACATGCTGTTCAGATGTGGTTTACAATTGCCCTTTATTGAAGGTAACTGTATTTCAAGAAAGCAGTTGTCTTGTCTGCTCTATAAATGCACTGTTTCAGTCTTATGTTCATGTTGTATAAAAAATATGAAAAAAAACATGCCTGATTTTGGCAGTCCAATTTACCTGCATTACAAATGTTTCCACTATCTTTTCTTCTGAAAATGGTTCTGTTCTGTTTCTTACGCCACATGAATGTATTCGTATTATTTGTTCAGGGCAGGGCACTTTTGTGGCTGTGAGTCCGGGCCTTAAGTCCTAACTGTTGGATGGGAAAAGATGGGTAAAGGGTGCCTTTTTTCCTCCTTCCTGAGACATCTGACAGACCAAAAACTTGAATGGGTATCTCAGAACCTTGAACTTGTCCCAGAAACCACCCCACAGATATCATTCACAGACAGTGTTGACAGTCAGCCAGGCAGCAGGAGATTACAGCAGTGTCTGTTACTCCAATGAGTTGTGCTTTTCTTCATGTTCTCAGCCACTGCATAATGCGATTGCTGTTCGTTGTGATTATGTTTGCAATTCAGTGCATTTCCTATAGTGTAGTAGTGTTAAACCTACAGTGGTTAGAGTTGTGTGTTTGCAAGATTGTTCAGTTATGCAATATTGGACCTCTCTCTTTCCTAGCGTTAATCCCGCATCAGCAGGGTCTGCTTGTCGGCACCCTAGTCTCCATTTGTTGGTTTGAACCAAATCTTTGAGCTGACGTTGCCATTAACTGCGACCGAGAAATACTCCAACCGGCGTGTCAGTGGGGGGGGGGGGGGTTGGGGAGGAGGAAACACCCTGGGATTTTTAATGACCACAGAGAGTCAGGACCTCGGTTTTGCATCTCATCTGAAGGATGGCACTTATTTACAGTATAGTGTCCCCGTCACTATACTGGGGCATTAGGACCCACCTGGACCGCAGGGTGAGCGCCCCCTGCTGGCCTCACAATCACCTCTTCCAGCAGCAACCTTAGTTTTTCCCAGGAGGTCTCCCATCCAGGTACTGACCAGGCTCACACCTGCTTGGCTTCAGTGGGTTGCCAGTTGTGAGTTGCAGGGTGATATGGCTGCTGGCTTTATGCAATATTGGACCAATGTGCTAAAAAAAAAAATCTAACCAGATTTTCTTACCAGCGCATGAATGCTGGGGAAGAAAGTGAGTTTATTGTTTTTCAGTGGAAAATATTGCATGGAAATAGTATTGCAAAGCCTCAGAGATTAATTTGCCTCTCAATCTTTTGATTTAGCCAAACATTTACTTTTAAAAACTTAACATGAGGTATTGTTTTGAATTTCAGGGATTTCTGAAACTCTTTTAAAGGGCAAGAGAAATTATTAAAGGATACATTTTTTACTAATGTTTGTAATCCAGAATTGAATTAAACTTTATGCCAAAACATGGATATCTAAATACATCGCTCAGTCTTCACATGTCTTTGTGCTATTAAAATCTGCTTTATGCTAGGAAAGACAGGGTAATGTTCGAAATATGAAGTGTCAGTGAGGATGGGCTGACCCCTGCTGTCCCAAACTGTTAAAGCACTCTAAGAGTGAGAGATTCAAATTTCAAGAGAATCTACAAGAAGGGTAGAGGTTGTTTTCTTTTTCTTTGCCATTTTGTTTTTAATACCATACCGTATTGATCATTCCAAATGTCATATCCAGCTTTTTCTCAAGGACCTCCGGAATCCAGTTTCAAACAAATACTAGTCTCTCTCCCCATTCAGAGACAGATGCAGGGAAGAATAAAAGTTGCATAGGTTCCTCCATTGTGGAATACTCATTTGCCAATAGCAAAAATGACCTTTTCTCTTACAGTCTTGTCAGCTCTTCATCAACGTGCTAGTGGAGTCACCCTCCATTGACTATCACATGTCCCTGGCCCAGAATGCTTTGCAAGTATGCCTGACACACCCAGAGTTACAGAATGAGATCTACTGTCAGCTCATCAAACAGACCAGCCACCGGCAGCCCCAGAACTACTCTCTCATCCAGGTGGGTACAGGATTAACTGGAAGAGTAGAAGCTCCTCTCGAAACCAGCATCCTCCCTTTCTTTCCGGAAACTTGCTGTAAATGGCTGCTTTAGAAGAAGGAATTTTCTTAAATGTAAATTGAGCCAAGAGGCATACTGTATGCAGTCAAAGACAAAGGCATTTTCCCACACTGATAAATGAAATAATATTGGAGTGTAATTCAATAGAAAATTATTTAAATTTAAAGTTATTATAATATACTGTACGTAAGCAGAGTCCAATGCAAGGGCTCTGTCCAGCAGGTTGTCTAATTCTATTTATATCTCCAGTTTCTCAAGAACAAGGAAAAGCTGCAGTTTCTCCACTTAAACAAATAATGAGCTCAATTAGGCAATTATGGGCTTAAGTGAAAGGAAAACCACAAACCCTCTAGTCCTCCAGGGCTCGAGTTGTGATCCCTACTTTACGTAACTTAACAAATCTTTCTTTGGCTGCGAGCTTTGTGAATTCCCTTTAGCACCTCTTCCATTAAAACCTATCGCTACCTGCAGATTGAGCCCAATAGTCTAGAAGTTGGCAGTTGTGGCCTGAGCTCTGTCACAAGCCAACTTTAATCGGGATTTCCCCAAAGCAGCAGGACCAAGCTGACCCACCGCACTGCTGCGGATGTACTGTAGCAGTAAAGCAAAGTTGATTAGCAATTGATGATTTCAAAGTGGGGGGTAAAGTAAAAAAATACTTGATTTGGATAAAAAGATAATACGCCGCTAAAAATATGCTGCTGTTTTCTGTTTTGCATCTCAAAACGCTACAACAGTGAATGCAAACATGCTTCTTAATGACCGATGGGTAATGTGGGAAGTGGCGATCTGTTTGAATATAGGTTTGCATGTGTTTTTGGAACATCAAAGTAGATGCCATGAACAGGGTTGGTCCTGAGCGGGTTCCGGGAGGGTCAGTTTGGGTTCATACTTCTAGCATTTTGTTGTTATTTTTTATAAAAGAATCTTTACGAAAGAAAATGATAATTTCTAGAACAAGAGTTCCAAATCCTGGTGCTGGAGGCCCAGACACCTGCTGGCTTTCAATCCAGCTGAGCTTAATTACCTAATTAAAACCTTAACTGAGCTAACAAGCTGTTTTATTGAAATGTTTGTAAGTATGTTTCTACCCAGAGGTTTGCGATGATATTTTAGCTGTTAAGCAATAGCTTTAAAGTTGACCTCCAAATGTGTTTAAGCGCTGACAACTGTTGAAAAAACAGTTTGATTTAATCCTATTATTAAGTTCAATTGTGTAATCGCCTTGTTGAGAGCATCCTGGCATTTAACAAGACAGTTTGGCATGGAAACCTGGGGTTGAAAAGCAAAACCAAACTGTGCAGGATTGTGAAAATGGCAGGAAAAATAATTGGGAAACAGCAGCCTCAGCTCTGTGACTTATATCATAGTACAGCAAAGAACATTACAGCTGACTCCACACACCCACTCCATTCTCAGTTCATAATACTCGCATCAGGAAGATGGTAAGGATACCAAATTCGAATAAAAACATTTATATGAAGTCCTTTGTCCCCTCTGCAATAAAACTACTCAATGAAGGTATGGAAATGTATTCTCCCCACCACCTTCTGTATTTTTTTATCCATCTATTTATGTCACATACTGTTATTGTGATTTTGTGTGATTTTATGGGACTCTTATGTTTTGATTGTGTGTTTTGTTCTTCTGTGAGAGCAGCCAAAGACAAATTTCCACAGCAGTGGACAGTAAAGTATCTATCTAACTGTGAGCTGGGCTGGAATAAAAACAGACTGACAGTCAAGCAGCCACCAGGCAGGTGGTGTCTGCTTGACTGATTGACCAGATATTGAGGACACAGGGGCATCTCTTTATTCTTGTGCTGGCCCACCAGTCAATGTCTCCATGGAGGCCACACACAGCTGCCTCATTAGTATGTCCTTGTACAAGCAGGGCATTCAGTACTGTTGCATTTTACTGTGTCGTGATTTGATACCAAAGCCTTCTCTTGTTTATCATGCCCACACTGTGTGTTATTTTTCCAGGTTTGGCAGCTGCTGTCTGTGTGTGTTGCTCTCTTTCTGCCTCAGCATCACTTCCTCTGGTATTTGAGAGTGTATCTGCAACGCCACGCTGACCCAAGGTGCGCTGACAAGGGGGTGGCAGACTCTCTCCCGCCTGTTTTTTTGCTATGAGAACAATTCTAGGGAGCTCAGGATACACAGCACTGGAAATTCACAAATACAGCTACTTTGTCAGGGGCAGTAGGACTCCTTAATTCAATTTTCCTAAAGGGTCTCAGGATTCGAATTATTGTGCAGAAGAAAATATTTTTTTCGGGTTGTCAGATCTGGATTTTGAAAACCCAATTTCCTTTAGAACTAAGGAAAACAAAAGGCAAAACAAAAGGCAGTTTGGCTCATCTAACCCCTTTGGAAGTCAGTAACTGATTCAGAGATCTCATGTAGCCTTTTCTTGAAGTAAGCCAGGGTATCGGTTTCAACAACATGGTTGTGTAGCTTGTTCCAGACTCCCACAACCCTTTGGGTAAAGACGTACCTCATGTCTCACTTTTAAATGCACTTCCACTTATGTCCTCTGGTTAATGTTTCACTATTGATTCTGAAGACATCCACTGGGTTGACTATGTCAGTGCCTTTGAGGATTTTGAATATTTGCATCATGTCACTTCATAGTCTTTTTTGTTCAAGATTAAAAAGGTTCAGATCCTTCAGCCTGTTTGTGTAGGACAAGTACTTTAAGTTTTTTTGTTCTATATTCCTCTTACACATTTTTATTAAAACACTTGAAATATATATTGAGTGAATGTTTTCCTTTTGTGCTTTTAACATTGGGGATTTCATTGAGGCAGTAACAGGAGAAAAAAAGGTATTGCCTGAGGATGGTTTGCTGCGGAAAGAGGAATCAAAATTAAAATGGAAATCGAAGAGTTGTGTGTTTGTAGAATGCATTTTAATTTTAAACAAAATGTCAGGACCAAAAGCCACAGCAACCTGTTTTCCAAAGCCTTCTGACCTTCTGAGTACAATTGCATATCCACACTTTAGTGTCAGCCCAATAACAAAGAATAACTAGTGACCAAGCTGAGTTGAAAACAGTTGTATGAACTGTCTGACTGGCAGCTCCTGGTGACAAGCAGTCTCTCTTTGCTCTTCTGCCATGTTAGGAATGAAGTTGGCAAGTACGCCATCTACTGTCAGAGGTCTGTGGAACGTACGCTTCAGAACGGAGACCGTGAAGCCAAGCCGTCCCGCTTGGAGATCATGTCCATCCTTCTGAGGAACCCTTATCACCACTCGCTGCCTTTCAGCATCCCTGTCCACTTCATGAACTCCACCTACCAGGTACAGTACAGTTGGCAGAAGGCAGTAGAGCAAGAGCTAGCATCGGTTTGTTCTGTACTCCCACAACCCTTTGTGTACAGATGTGTCTTCTGCTTTCAGTTTTAAATGCACCTCCATGTAGTTTCTTCTTGTGCCCCCTGTCTCATGTTTCACGGTTCTTTCAGAAGAAACCCAGTGGGTTGACTTTGTCAGTGCCTTTGAGGATTTTGATTTATCAGATAAGACTGAAGAATAAAATATTTTTTTTAGACTAGGCTACAAAAGACTTCATAGAAACCTTTCAAATTTTATGAGGAATTTAAAAAGTTACCCACAAAACTCAGCACAAGTGCCAGGACTGGAATGCACACAGTAATGGAAATTTGTTAGGTTGGAGGGCCTTTTCTTGTCAGAAATCATTGTATTAAAGTTCCATAAATGAAAACCACCAGCTTTGATCTCAAGATCAAAATGTCTTTTGCTGTCCTCTGTTGAGCAAAAAAACATATGGTATGGTGGCACAGCCTCTTAGCACCAGCGCCTTGAGTTCAGTTCTGGGTCTGAGGCACTATGTGTGTGGAGTTTGTATGTTCTCCCCATGAGCACGTGGGTTTCCAGTGGGTGCTCCTGTTTTCTCCCACAGTCCAAAGAAATGTTGATAAGTTAATTGCCTTCTGGGAAAATTGGCCGTAGTTTGAGTGTGTGTGTTTGCATTTCTGTGTGTCCTGCGATGGATTGCGTCCCATCCAGGGTGTATCCTGCCTTACAATCATGGCTTCCCGGGATAGGCGCTACAGCTCCCCCTCGACCCGGAGTTGGATGACGAAGTTAGAAAATTGATGGGCGGAGGTTGTACAATGATTCCCCTGCAACCCCACCATGTCTCTTCAGGTTGTGGGCTTTGACGGCTCCACCACAGTAGATGAGTTCCTGAACACTCTGAACCAGGAGGCAGGGATGAGGAAGCCGGCACTCTCGGGATTCGCGCTGTTCACGGACGACCCCTCCGGGAAGGACCTGGAGCACTGCCTGCAAGGGAACGTCAAGGTACAGACACGGCGCCTCTCCGTCTCCTCATCTGACCACTGCAGGCAGGAACCCCCGTGCTTCCCACCAAGCCTCCTTCAACAACACGGGTTTGCTGTGGCTGTAATCTGCACAAACCCAGTGTGAAACCCTGGGTTTACAACTAAAAGGCATTGATCAATGGCAGATGTTCGGCCTGAGTTATAAAACACAATGGTCAATGGTCAAATTTATTTTGTATATTATATCTCGAAATGGCGTTTCTCGAAAAGAGTAGGGGTGTAACCCCGGCGTCCTGGCCAAATTTCCCATTGGCCCTTACCAATCATGGCCTCCTAATAATCCCCATCTATGAGTTGGCTTCATCACTCTACTCTCCTCCTCACTGATAGCTGATGTGTGGTGAGCGTTCTGGCACACTATGGCTGCATCATCCAGGTGGATGCTGCACACTTGTGGTGGTGGAGGGGATCCCCATTACATGTAAAGCGCTTTGAGTGGAGTGTCCAGAAAAGCGTTATATAAGTGTAAGCAATTATTATTATATCCTTATAATTAATAATGTTTGACCAAATACTCTAAACAGACAGTGTGGCAGTTAGTACTGCTGCCTCGCAGCTCTTGTGCGTGTTCACATGGGTGTTTACTGGGTTTTGTCCTTCCTTCTGCAAACCTGCTGGCTCAGTTCGTTGGTGTGTCCGTACATTGTGTGTTATGCCAAAGTGGTTAGATTTTCTTTTGATCCATGCTGTAGATCTGTGATGTGATTTCAAAGTGGGAGCAGGCATTGAAGGAACTTCACCCAGGAAAATATGAAGGAACCAGGATTGTTCGGCTGACCTATAAGAGCAGGTACACTTATTTGGTGGTTCTCATTCACAGACCGTCTTGTTTGCCTTAATAATGCATTGCCTGTTTCTACTAAGCAGAATGTTAGTGAAAAAATAATTGTGAAGAACTTTATTTAAATAAATTAATATATTTATAATATATTATAAATCTGATCAATGCCAGTTTGAAACTGCTATTTTGGAATGCTGAAAGACATCATTCCACTTTGGTTTAAAACTACATAGCAAAAATGGATTTCCAATAAGAAAAAAAACAGCATTTTGCTGTTCATGTACATTATCATAATGTATAGGTAGGATATATCAAAATGTAAAAAAGATCAAAAGCTTATTAAGAGTCATATGTTGTCTTAGCTGTTTTTGTTTATTTAATTGTACATTATGTTGAGAAATGACACACTGCTTTGTACAATACTGCATTATTATTATTTCAATACTCATATTTCCATTTTAGATTGTTATATTTTACATAAGAGGGAAAATCGGGATGAACTTGAAGAAAGCTCTCACTGTATTGTTTACTGGGACAAGACAGCACACTATTGAGTGTGATTCATTTGCTCTGCACAGGATGTGTTTCCGTGCCCAGGCCAAAGGGGAGATGGAGCGAGAGCGCCTCCTGCTGGCGTATCAGGTCAATGATGAAGTGGTGCACGGCAGGTTCCCTGTCAACAAGGAGCTGGCTCTGGAAATGGCTGCCCTCATGTCCCAGGTGTGGGGTGGTTTGTGTATGACAGGACTGCCCAGTCCTGGTCCTGGAGAACTGCTATGTCTGCAGGCTTTTTGGGGCCCTTTAAAACAGCAACCAAAGAAAAGGGCGAAGCTCCAATTAAGCCAGTAACTATCTGTTTCAGTTCATTAAGAACTGAGAAGAAATAAAAACCTGCAGCCACACTGGGCCTTCAAGATCCAGGAATATGGATGTGTAGTTTAAAAATAACCTGATATACAGTAGTGTGCAATTCATATGCAACGCAACTTGTGATACAGGAGTAAGCTTTGTAAATATTAAAATATATTAACTTACTGTAGGCATTCTAAATTTTTGTCCACTCTTCTTGTGAGATCCTCTGTTATGACTTGCTACAGTATAATGTGATGTTTCTTTCAAGGATATTGAGACATGTTTTGTGAAAAATTAACCTCAGTCTAGTTTTTTTTTTCTAGGAAGGAACATCTAAATTTGTTAAGATGCTGTAGTACTCATTGTGATCTTTGATTTGTTTTCTGTTTTAAACAGAACAGCAATTAATCCTCTGTAAAAAAAGTTTACTGCTTGTACTTGATTGCATTCTTGGTATGTTTAAGCCATCAAAGATTATGATTTAATATTTTGACATTAGATGATTTTCAGTTTCATTAGAAAGCTCAAATGGGTTGGTTTTGGTTTGGATTGGTTTATAAATATGAGAAATCAATAGTACACTAGCACTGCAACAATTATTGTGCTACCATAATGCCTTGCATTGCAATCAGAATCCCTGGTGTGTTTTACACTGCAAGCTTAATTGAACCAACAGTTTCACACTAAAATAAGGCCACCATTTCACCAAAAAGACCAGCTATGTTTGCATCTTTTCTACCCCATCAGCTTAGATTTGTCTTGATAGTTAAGATAGTGGCACTATATGTACTGCGTGCAGCTCTGGTCTGGCCCTGCTGTGATTCAATGACGACAGTCTGAGCACACACAATGCAGCTCCCAAGAAAGTTGAAAGTTGCCACTGTACCAAAAGACATCTAACTTCGGGGAATTGAACAATGACTTCAAGGGGTGTAATGTCACTTTTGTAACATGCTGTGAGCATCGAGCCCTTTTACGGATCTAATGACCAGCCTTTTTGGGATTAGGCCAAACAGAGTTTGGCAATAGGGTTTACACCTTCAAAAGAAGTCCACAGCATGGACGGGAACTCCAGTTAAGTCCTCATCTGAAATATAACACCTTCTACAAACGTTTCCCATCGGCGTTAGTTTGGAATGTCAGTTCAAAGGGAAGCATACTGCCAAGTGGCACACCATCATCACTGGCTGCATAACAGACCAGAGATCTAAAGCTCAGGTTTTATGGTGGTACTCTGCATGTGCTGGCAAAGTTGCACCTGTGTTTAGAATGAAACAAACCTTTTAAAAGTGACACTGACTGTAGTTGATCATGAATTACATGTAAATATCGCTTACAGATGTTTCTCTGAGGAACTTGTCTATCTAGGATAGTTTCAGTACATTTGACATTTTTCTCAAACTGTTGGCTTACTGTCATAATGCTCTGCTGGGTTTCACTGTGTTAGTGTTTTTGCTTGAATGGGTTTGTCCATTCTTTCACTGGGCTTCTCTATTAAGATTCTTCCAAGTTCATTAAAGGGGTGGCCATATCTCTCCCCAGGTGGAACATGGAGACCTGGACCGGCCTGTACCTTCTAGCCCTGGGGGTTCCTCACAGGCCAAGATGCAGCAGCTCCTTCTGCAGGTTCTGGACCGGTTCTATCCCCGGCGCTATAGACAGGACTGCACCCCAGAACAGCTCAGGTACCCAAGCTCAGAACCCACAGTGGATCTGTCTGATTTTCAGGAGAATTCTAGATGTCTACCCAGTCATCATAAGCACTCAAAACATTGGTGTCTACAGAGGAGTGAGCACTTTTCTTTTTTGAAGCTAAAAAAAAATAGATGAAAAATGAAGTCTTCAAAGGTCTGTAGCAACCTGTGTAACAGATGCTAAAATCACCGTGCAACTCACAGCTGGCAGCCCACTGAAGCTAAGCAGGTGGGAGCCTGGTCGGTACCTGGATGGAAGAACTCCTGGGAAAAACTAATGTTGCTGCTGGAAGTGGTGTTAGTTGGGCCAGCAGGAGGCATTCTCCCTGTGGTCCCTGTGGGTCCTTATGCCCCAGTATAGTGAAGGGGACACTATACTGTAAAAAGGCACCATCCTTCGGATGAGATGTAAAACCGAGGTCCTGACTCTCTGTGGTCATTAAAAATCCCAGGGCATTTCTCAAAAACAGTAGGGGTGTAACCCTGGCATCCTGGCCAAATTTCCCTTTTGCCTTTACCAATCATGGCCTCCTAATAATCCTCATCTATGAATTGGCTTCTTTACTCTGCTCTCCTCCCCACTGATAGCTGGTGTGTGGTGAGCGTACTGGTGCACTATGGCTGCCGTCGCATCATCTAGGTGCATACTGCACATTGGTGGTGATGAAGGGGAGTCCCCATTACCTGTGTAGCGCTTTGAGTAGAGTGTCCAGAAAAGTGCAATTATTATTATCATTAAAAAACTTTTCATTGTGAAAAATGAACAGAGTGGGAATTGTTCTGCAATTGCACAAAGAAAACTTTTCATGCAGAGGTTGAGAACTTGGCTAGTGCACATAATAATAACAACATCAACTTTTACAGTATAGTGTCCCCATCACTATACTGGGGCATTAGGACCCACACAGACCGCAGGGTGAGTATCCCCTACTGGCCCCACTAACACCTCTTCCAGCAGCAACCTTAGCTTTCCCAGAAGGTCTCCCATCCAAGTACTGGCCAGGCTCACACCCCCTTAGTTTTAATGGGTTGCCACTTGTGAGCTGCAAGGTGATATAGCTGCTTACTTATGTCCCAGTGTCATTCCCACCTGTGTCAGATCAGTCAGAAGTCTCAGTAAGTTAAGGAGAGGCTGTGTAAAGCTTTGTGTGCTGAAGGTCTTAGAAACAGCGCCCTTGAAGTAGGATATACAGTATCTGACACTGACTGGTTACGGAAATAAGTGCAATGACAGTCTAAATCTGCAAGAGGTTAACATAAGTTATCAGCTAGTACTGGAGATGTAGAGCTCAGCTTGAATGAAAATCAGTAGACACTGTGTTCCTGTTAATCCAGGATTAGGAGCATAAATGTGTCTTGGCATCCCACAGTATTTATACTTCCAGTTAAGAGAGAAAAAGTAATTTGAGCGAGGTGCATCCTCAGCGGAATCACATGTTTTTCTTTAGAGTTGGCAGTAGTTTGTTTCTTTTCTTTTTTTTTTTTGCATTGACCGCTTTGCTGTGGAATTGGTTTTGTAGACGGACACTTCACTGTGCACTCTCTTTACACACATTGTAAAACCGTGATGCTACTGGTGTGAAAAGCAGGGGCCGGAGGCTGTGTCTTGTAGATGATTAATGACAAAACAGAAAAGAAGCCTTTAAAATGATAGTTTAAAATGTTTAAATATCTGAGTTTTGGCAGACAGGTTCTGCTTGGAAGCGATGTCAGTGCAGCCAGCTGGAGGGGAAGACATGTGTGAAACAGCAGGTTCAGCCAGAGGGGAGATTAGCCCTACAAGACAATCGGGAATAGTGAGATCATGCAGAACAAGGATCAGTTTCCAAAGTGCCCTGGAAATCTGAAGGAACACAGTGCCATTGCACACCTGGCCCGAGCCTCTGTTATTGTACTGAGTTTGAGACAGATTGGCGTTAGCTGCACAGTGCTTGTTAACATCACTGCAGCCTGCCAGACAGTTGCTTGTTCCCGCGATGGAAACAGTGTGTCATCTTCACAGGGGAGTTGTTTTTTGGGTAGATCCTCTTTAGGCAGCAGCAGACGGTGATAAATCACGTATCGTGGGGAACACCAGTGAGAACTGTTAAAGAAATAGGTGCAGATCAGGTTTGCAGTGGGTGGGTGTGAACACTATGTTAAATGTGCTTTTAGCTTTGAAAAGTTTGGAGCTGAGGGAATGTGCTTTTGGATTTGGTTGGTAGGCGGCTGGCTGACAGACTGGCCACCAAGTGGATGGTCCTGCGGGGCTGCAGTGCGTCGGAATGCGTGCGGATCTACCTGACGGTGGCCCGCAAGTGGTCTCTGTTTGGAGCCAAGCTCTTCACTGCAAAGGTAAATGCCAGCACAGACAGAAAAGACAGAAATCAGTTTCATTTTCCCCACTTTTAATTTCCTAGCCTTATCAATTAGGACAAAAGGTCGTTAATGTGGCTGTTGAGAATGCGGCCCTGTGCACTCCTGTTTTTACTCCTGCCAGGATCCTGTTTTCTCACAGCCTCAGACAGACAAGGCAAATTTGTAGTGAATGCAAGTTACATAAAAAACAGTGCTTTCTTTTCATTTCTTTCTGTTGTGTGGTTATTATCGCTGGTTATTAAGGAACGAGAGGAGTGTGTTATCACCTGCTTTGATCAGTTGAGTCCTTATGCAGAGGCAATGTGAAATGGCATGTCAATTCCAGGCTGAAGCTAGACTGAAAACACCACACAGAATTCTGGCACTGGATTTTACGTACACAAGTGGAAACTACAGGGAAGTTCATTTAAAACAGAGAACAAAAGGTCCTACTGTACTTTACCCAAAGGGGTATGGGAATCTGGAAGATGTTATCCACCCATGTTGTTGAAGCCGATACCCTGGCTTCTTGGAAGAAACAGCTAGATGATATTCTTGGGTCATTTAGCTAAGAGCAACCAAATGAGCTAGAGGTTGTCACGTATGTCAGAAGGGACGAACCGTGGAGAGGCAGGAGAGTGGAAAAAGACCCATATGCGTAGCGGTGGAACGGGGGATTAGCCTGGGCTCAGCAGTTCAGGAGTCGTATAGAAACCAATGCCCTCAGGCAGCGGACGTGGGACGACCTGGATGCTAGGCAGGTCTCAGGACATCGGAATATCAATGCTGAGTAAAGGTGAATGAGAGACCCGGAAATATATAGCCCCAGAGAGAGAGACACCTCAAGGACAGCAAAGCACAGGAAACTAGGGACAGGACAGAGTAGGAATGCCCTTTGGCTGCAGAGTGCATGACAGTACCCCCCCCTTCATGGGTGGCTCCTGACGCCCATACAAATAAGTGAGCTGCACAGCACTGGGGGGAGGAAAAACCTCATTTAACTGAAAGGAAACCTCCGGGAGTCCACGACTGAGAGCTGCCCCCTCCTCCAGGGTATAAACCTTTATTGGGTAGAGGAAGGGGGGTCAGGTAGAGCTCTGGAGGCTTAAAACAAAAAAGACAAGTACACAAGCACAAACTTAACCTGGGAGACCAGGGAAACAAACCACAAAAAACAGATAGGAACCAAAAGTTCCAAGACACACGGGACAGAGGGACCATAGAGAAGGGGAAACCAGGAAGTGAAAAATCAAAACACAAGAATAAAAACACAGAAACCCGGGAAAAAATACCACAGACTGGGCAAAGGGCACGTTCACATTCTATCACTGATATTGGAGTGGACTACCCGAGGAAAGCCAGGCACACGGCCCGCTCACAGACATGGATGACCGGAGTGATATCCAGCAATAAGAATGGAGGAATGGCAAAAAAGGCTCACCAGACTAATGCTGATATCGGCAGAAGACAACCCGAGGAAAGCCAGGCCGCAGCCCGTTCATAGTCACAGATGTCAGGAAGGTGATATGCAGCAATTAGAATAGGAGAGGGAAAAAAGGCTCACCACCCTATCGCTGATATCGGAGTGGACAACCCGAGGAAAGCCAGGCACACGGCCCGCTCACAGGCACGGATGACCGGAGTGATATCCAGCGATGAGGACAGGAGGGCCAGCTCAACATTCAATCACGGATACCGGAATGACAACCCGAGGAAAGCCAGGCCGCAGCCCGCTCACAGGCACAGGAGTCGGAAAAAGCATCCCGCGATTAGCATAGGAGAGCTGAGAGGAGAAAAAAAAGCCCAGAGAAAAAATACTGCGGAAAAACAAAAAGCGCCGCTCGCGGGGTCAGTAGGAGGCTCAGTATTCTGTCACGGATGTCGGAAGGGACGAACCGTGGAGAGGCAGGAGAGTGGAAAAAGACCCATATGCGTAGCGGCGGAACTAGGGATTAGCCCGGGCTCAGCAGTTCAGGAGTCGTATAGAAACCAATGCCCTCAAGCAGCGGACGTGGGGCGACCTGGATGCTAGGCAGGTCTCAGGACATCCGAATGTCAATGCTGAGTGAAGGTGTATGAGAGACCTGGAAATATATAGCCCCAGAGAGAGAGACACCTCAAGGACAGCAAAGCACAGGAAACTAGGGACAGGACAGAGTAGGAGCGCCCACTGGCTGCAGAGGGCTTGACAGAGGTTCAAATGGCCTCCTCTTATTTGTAAGATTCCTTGTGTTCTTTGCAACAAATATCAAAAGTTAAGTAGTCCATTTAAGGGGCAGCAATGTTTTCTACCACAATGTTTTAACCCACAAATTCTTGTCCGACTCTTAGAGTATTTTAGCTTAGATTCACTATTAACACACATGCAGTAATAGTACATAACATTTTAGAACATAAACCTATTTCATACATACTGTCAGATAACTCTTTATTATTACAATCTCACATGGGGCTACAATTTCCACTTCTTCAGTAAACTGGAAGTATTAATCAACCACTCTGGGTTTGTATGTTCCTTTATTTGCAGCAGGCTAGCATCTATCACAGCTAAGAAAGCTGTGTGAGAAAACCTTTCCCAGATGTAACCCACAGCAACAAAACTGGACCTCACAATGACCTCATCCCTGGGTCCCCCACGCTCAGATTGTCCCTCTTTAATCCTCACAAGGCCCAGCTGAACACACAGAATGAATGATTCTCTCTAATTAAGCCTGTCCTTGCCTCCACAGCCTGTCCCCCCGTCCCCCTTAGAGGAGGCTCCACTCTGGCTGGCCGTGAGTGAGGACGGACTCAGCGTGCTGGAGTATAACACCATGGTGTGGGAAAGACGTCTATTTATAAGCTGCTTTTTACATTTTGTCTTATTTGTTTCTGACTGGGCAGCTTAGGTGTCATTAAAGTAGCGAAACAACATAGTTTAAATCCAGCAGCTTCTCTTTACTAATAGTCTTCATACTTAATTTACTTTAAGCACCTTTCGGTTTCGTCAGGTGAGTCTGGGTACAGCCAGTCTCAACCTTTTAGTCAATTGTAAAACGTTCAGAAATGTTTAGACTTTTTTTATTTTCCACTTTTATGCTTTACACATCCATGTATCTCATCATAGGCAGATGAATTAGACCACAGCCACTGTTTGTTGTAGGAATAAAATCTTGGCATGACATTTTGAGCAACTGAGTTTGTTTTTATCCATGTGGGTTTAAAAAAATTGGACCTCTTTTCCTAAAACAAGCAAAAACAGAAGAAGGAACTGACAGACTTGGATTTGATTGATGCTTCCTTAAAGAGAATTTAAATAGCTGAGGAATAATAAATATTAAGTCTTGCACCACAACTGCAGGAGCTGTGAACTTTTGAGTTACATAGGTTTGGCATTGCATGCTTTTAAAAAAATAACCAGAATACAAAATCTGAATCAGTAACAAAGTTTATTTTAATAAGCTGAACTTGAAAAAAGAAGTTATTATTTTAATAGGTCTTAATTAAATCTTAATTAGTTCACCAGAATGACATTTAAGTTAGTGCTTACACATCTGAACTTCTTCACTGCAATGCATCTTTAAAACAATCCTTCTCTTTCTGCTCCAGCACCTGGTGGTGACCTATTCATATCAGTCTGTGGTCACCTTTGGAGGTTGCCATGACGATTTTATGATAGTGGTCAGCCAAGCTAAAGACCGAAACTCTGGAAAGAAGACCCTTGAGAAACTAGTGTTTGCAATGGCAAAGCCTAAGGTAAGTGTGGTTCACCACTAGAGCAAAGAAAACATTTAGCAGAAGTCTCAGAATCTCTACAAAATACATTGTTATTGTTATTGTTCCTCAAATAGTCCATGTTTTTGTTCTGTTTTAAATCTAGATCAGTTTTCATTAATTACACATATCAATGTACTTTATTGAACATGTAGATTTTTCCCATAGCTGTTCTAAGTTACCTGTACTGGAGCTATAAAATAAACATATTCTGAACCTTCTTATTTTATATTTTTAGACTTGTACTGGTGTTCGTGCTGCCATTACATTAACGGTTCCTTCCAATCTTATTTTGCAAGAGAGCATAAAACTCGGCTAAAACAATTTCAGGTAGACGTTCTGTAAACCACAGAGGGAATCTTTTCTTAATTCCATTTGTTGATTAACTTTAAAATTAGTTAAGAATCCTTAGCTATTAACAACTATTAATGTTTTTAACTTTTACTGGCGTGTTCTGTTCATTTTTTTCTTAATGTTTTAATGACAATTAGGCATTTAGTCTATAGGCTTTCGTTTTGTATTTATTTCACGAGAGTCAGTTATCAGCAGAAAGGGTGTTGCAAGTTCCTCTTTGAGAAACTTTTTTGTCTTCCTTCAGATCCTGGAGTTAACTCTTCTGATCGCCAGTTACATCAACTACTGGACCTCCAATCTGCTGTCCTCCTCCCCTCATTCTCCCACTCCTGCCCACGGGACCAAAGCAGAGAAGAGGCTCTGGGACATTGACAACAGACACTTCCCCTCTGTGCCTCGCACTACCAAGGGACCCACGCTGTTGTAAAGAGCTGGTTGCCAGAGCAACCACGTCTGACATAGCAGGAAGTCAGTTATGATTCAGTGGTAACAACATAGGGAGAGCAAATTTCATCTATGTCGTGCAGCCAAAGGAACTCAAGATGTAGTGGGCCACACGAGACATGTCAGGACCAAGAAGGGAGGGCTCTTGAAGGTTTGCAGTTGTTGAGAAGTGATTCTTCGAATAGATTTCTAATCGGAGCCAGTGCTATGTTTACATGGGCCCTAACAATCTTGTTACATTAAAGGTCGTAACAAGATTGACCCCACTCTCTTGACATGTTTTGCATTTAGTGGGGTGTTTTTTGGATAATTTTTTTTGGGGGGAAGGAGAATTGTATGTTTGTCACTTCTGGGCAAATCTAGAGATCAATTCCTCTGCCTTGTTTCTAATTTGGGGGGTTTAGGGGGGAGGATTCACACCTACAAAGATAGGGGGTTCTACCAGTCTATTAACATCAACAGTGTTAATCAGGAGACTTGTTGTGGGGCATCAACATGAGAAGCCATGACCAAATGACCTTTAATACTGTGACTTCTAATACTACCTTGATACCTGCATTTCCTGAAAAATTAAGCTGAAAGGGTCTGAACGACAGTTGTCCACTGTCACATGCCCATCACTGATATTTGTTTGTAGGGAATAAATGTAAAATGTAGAAAGGGAGCAATCCTAGTTTGTTACAAGGTCCTTGTATTGAATCACTTTGTCTTCCTGAAATAAAGACTTATGGAGAATTTCCATCAATGCCATTGAGATGAATAGGTTCTGTAGTAGCTGCATCGCTAGACACTATCCAGTACATTTACTCCATTGAACCCACTTGCTTCTGAGCAAATCCCAGACTGGAGTCTTTATTGGGGTCTGTTTCTTTTTTCTTCATTCTTTTTGTTTTGTAAAACAAAAGTTGTAGACCTGCCTGATAGAAAAACAGTTCATTTTGAAGTACAACCAGTGTAGAAGACAAGCTGATAAATCATCATTAATTGGTTGCATGTTCTGTATATATTTTTTGCTTGAAATTCTGTTACACTGGAGTGACTTTGCTGGGGATTCTCAAACGTGGACAACCGAAACGTCAGCGTTCGCTGAAAAACCACTGACTGTTTAAAACCACTGACTTCAGTCATCTCAGGTGACTGCCAAGCACCTCGAACACCAAATTGTTTAACCACTAGAGACGCTCCACACCTGGGGTAAACTTCTGTTATGACATTTCTGCGAGTTCAACCTGTATAGTGTGGAAATATGCATCATAAGGTGACCATTGCTGTATTAGCGGAAGGTCTTGTTTAGGTAAGCAAGTTCTGCAGTGGAACTTTTAAAGATATATAAAACCGCCTTCATATATAAAAGTAACAGAGAAGGAATTCCTTGTGTGAGTTTAAGGCGCTTTGACATTAGTGCTGACCTCAGCCAATGAAAGCAGAGGCCTTTACTTTGCAGTTAATTTTCATCTTTGTGGTCACATGAAAAACCACTAGGTTTGATGTAAAAGCCTTGGGGAGATTTGTGGCTGTTACTGTAACCAACTAAAAGATTTGTTATGCGAGATTTAACTAAGTGCGATCATTGCTGCCTGGAAAAGTCTGTGTGTTTATGTCGGTCCTGGTTGGGACACCTGTCCATCATTGCAGTGCTCTCCACTTTGCACAGGTATCAGGTAGTGATGATGTTATCCACAAAATTGTTTAATGTGTACATTTGTAAAAGAGTGATTTTGAGAAGACTACATTCTTGTCACTCTTCTGATATGATAGTTTTTATTTATCACAGTTATGTTAAAATTGCTATGTGCCTGAGCCAAATCTGGTGTTACGCTGAAAAACATATTGCAAAAAGACATTCACCTTTTAAGACCTTAAATTTATAGTGCGTTCATGCTGTTTGCACAAAATAATTTCCATGTTCTAAATATAATGAACAGGTTTTTTTTTCTATATGGTACAAATCAAAATTTAAAAACCAGGTTGCTCATTTCACACGACTCTGGTTCAAACTTGAAGTAAAACTAACTGCAGATCCTTTAGTTACTAGACAGTATTGATAGCTTAAGGCTATTATTTTACAGACATGCTTGAGTTCTTCCCAAACAGAAAGGTTTTATATTGTATTTTGTTTTGCAGTTGCCAGAAGGGCATCTTTTATTTCAGATAGTCCCAGTTATACTGTAATGTTATACTGTATAGCCACACAGTAAAGATGTGGATGTTTATCTACTATGCACAGCTTAGACTGGCTATACTCTTGTCAATTCATCCTGGCCACCTGTGACGTCTCATAACATGAGAACAATTCCTACAGAAATTAATAAAACAGTTCTGGTGTTTTAGCAGCAGTAAAATAGAAATATGATTTTTCAGATGTAGAATTATATATTTTTCTGTAGACCGTGTGGAGCATCAGTATGTTGTCTACAATGAAAATGCATTAACAGTCGGCCATGTACTGTACATGATTAGATAAAATAGACTATAGTTCTATTAAAATACCTGCAATAATGCACCAAGGCTTTTCTGAAAAATAGGTTGAATAGGATCTCATCTCTTTAACAGAGAAAATCTGTAATGGCTGTGCTGTGACCTGAATTAATGGAAGAAATAAGGATCTCATCTCCTTAATGCAGATGCTTACTAAAATTCAAATTAGTTTAGTTTCCTACCTATAAAGAAGCTCCAAGGTCTGTCCAAATCCTATTTGTGTGGAATACTTGAATCTTGTTTGGATCAAACCACTGTCTTTTGTAATGTGGCAAATGGCCCTATTTATTTGCAATTTTTAATTATTGTTTTGCTGTGTTGTAGTGAAAATGTTTAGTTCTGTTGCACAATGTAATAATTAGTGTAAGTTTACTAGAGCATTTTGGTCTCATGAGGTGCTGGATTTTTTTAATATAGCAATAGAATTTATTAACATGACTTGACGCTAAAAACAGCTGTATCATATTCTGTAAAATGAGGACGTGTTAAGTCAGGGATGCAATAGATGCTGTGCATGCAACTGAATGTGATGGAATAAATGATTTTGTGCACCATTTTCTTTGTGTTGACAATTTTTCTGTTTACCTGTGTACAGAAAGCACTGATCATCACACAAAGTCACAAACAGTAATTATAATTATTAAGTCTTCAGATCATGTCAAAAATGGCCATGTGATGTAGAGGTTTGGTTTTAGTTACCGTATGCTTCTCCAATCCAGTTTGCCACTGTGATGTGCCAACTGGGGGCGGCATAGTGGCACAGTGGTTAGTATTGCTGCCTGGAAAAGTCTGTGTGTTTATGTATGTTCTGGATGGGACACCTGTCCATCACAGAGTGTGTCCTGCTTTGCTCCCATTGCTTGCTGGGATAGGCTCCGACTTCCCTGGAACCCTGAATTGAATAAATCGGTTAGAAAATGGATGGAAGCAGGAGTTAATTGGCTCAGGTTTACAGAGTCGTACATTGCAAGATAGCATGGGTAGGAGAGGGCATGCTTTCTTCCAAAACACACCTTTCACAGGATCGTCTGTCAATTTGTATATGGCAAGCACATAGGACCTGCTTCAACTGGAAGAGTGGGAGCTCTCAGGATGAGTAGTTTGCAGCCAGATCAAGCCCATGCAATACCAGAAACGCACCTTCTCTTGAAGAATCCTGGTGACAGACAATAGCATAGCAGCAGTATTACCATCTTGTAGCTGGATCTTGTCAGATCTTAGATGCTAAGGAAAGCTGAGCCTGGTCAGTACTGGGGTTGGAGACATTCAGAAAAACCCAGGTTGTTGCAGTGAAGTTGATGGACTAGTAGGAGGAGCTCTTGCCACGGGAGCAGGATTCCCATGCCACTATGGTGACAGGGATCTCTGTCCTATAAGAGGTGCTGTACTTCAGGGGTGAGAAATTGAGATCATGATCTACTTGGTCTTTGAAGATTCCTTTGACGCTATTTGAAAGAGTAGTGGTGTTATCCCTGGTCCACTAGCTAAATTCCTGGCATCCTTTTTATTAGAGGAGCAATTTCTCACTTCAACATCTGATCCACAGTATAATGGGGCTACTGGTGCATAATGGGTGCCATGTGTCACCCAGGTACACTTGAGTAGTGGATAATGGTGAGTTCCCCCTTACGTAAAACACGTTTTGTATCCTCTGGGATATTAAAATACCATATAAATGCAAAGTAATTCTTATAATCAGGACTAAAACAGGCATAGAGTTTTTGAGTGTTTTCCTTACATCTTTTTGAACAATTGCTCATTTTGTACAGATTTAATTTTTAGATGTAATTAAAAGTGGAGATTTTTTTTGGCATAGTAAGCTGCTTTTTCAGACTTGTATTTTGTGTTTCAAAACAATGTTCTTGTACCGTTGTAAATGAGAATCATTTTACAAAATTATTTTAAAAAGTAGTACAGTGCACACTGGTTTATAAAGAAATCGGTCTGAAATACCATGTGTACGTTGGACTTCAAACCAAAGGGAAAATCACGAAATTGTTAATGAGCAAAACATGATTTTTGTGATTAATGGACTTTTATTAGCCAAGTCAATCCATTAATGTACATCTGCTGCATAGCGCAGGAACTGGGACCAAATGACAGGCTGAGTCATTCCCTGAGCACTCAAGAGTATAAGCAGGTCACAGTAATAATGATATTTTCCTGCCAATAGCAAGCTGTAAATTAGATTTATTTAAAAATAAAATTAACAACCTTAAGTCCCAAATGAACAATTACTGTAGCTCTTATTTAATTCACTGCTCATCTGATATACATCCATTTCAAACTTGAAACAAAGGTGGTACACTTCTGTTAAAGGAAAGCCAATGCCTTGCAGCATGTTTGGTGCTGTAACCAAGTTTTTAAAGCTGTAAATCAGCTTCTGTTTTATTGACCACAATAAATCTATCCATTCTTCCATTTTCTAACTGTTTTATCCAATACTGTGTCAGAGGGTACATGGAGCCTAACACTGCAAGCAACAGGTGCAAGACAGGATACACCATGGATGGGACAGAGGGCACACCGACACTCACAGCAGGGCCAAATCTCCCAGAAGCCAGTTAATCTACCAGTATGTCTGTGGACTGTGGGAGGAAATCGGAGCACACAGAGCAAACCCACACTAACACGGGGAGAAACAGAGACAACCCAGGGCCCCAGCGCTGCAAGGCAGCAAAGCTAAGCACTGCTGCATCGTGCCGCCCGCCCATAAGCAATTCCAACTTTAAAAATCTTTTCAAACATTTCAAGACCTGCTTTCCTTCTTGAAACGCACAGACTGAATTACCAGTGCATTTGGAAAAACTTCTCTCTGCAGGGAGCGTAACACAGCGCTTTGTGGAGAACAGCATTGAAAAGATTTTCATGGCCTGCTCAGAGTCCTGGAGACCATGGAGAGCTCTTTTTCCTGCAGAAAGAAAAACTGAGATGTGAGGGGAATTACATAGTATTCCTCTGGCCATCAGCCAAAAGATGGTAAAAAGCCAATATATTTGTGTTATTACAAATTTTCTACCAATACTTTAAGTGATCGCTGGTGGTTTAGCCCAGTCCTGGAGCTCCACTCCTGCTGGTTTTCTAGTTGTGTGTAGCTAGATAGATTTACAAAAACACAAATCCATCAGTTGGTTCTGAAAAAACACAAGATATAGAAACCTAAACCCCTGTGACTTTACCAAGATCTTATCCTCAAAAGTCACAGGAGTTGTGGTTTCCATACGTTCCATATGGTTTCCACTCCACTCTCTAACATTGGTCAGTTAGGATAGTGACCCTTAAATCCAGATCTCAATGCTTAATCGATCTACAATATTAGCTATTTTTTTCTTCCCAAGTCAGTTCCATGTGTTATCCAGAATCAATGGTGAAACACAAACCAAACAATAAGAGGAAGTGTTTACAAAACAGAGACCTGCTTTACACAAAGGGTTGTGGGAGTCTGGAACAAGCTGTCCAGTCATGTTGCCTAAGCTGGTACCCTAACTTTCTTCAAGAATGGGCTGTTTGACATCCTTAGATCATTTTTCTACTAGCGAAAACAACAGAGCTAGATGGGCCAAATTACATCACATCATTTATGAGATTTTTTATGTTCTTGGGCAATAAAGAATTATTAATATCATTTGTCCCACTGTATATCTAGAAGCTTTCTGTAGAAGCCATAAAACAAAATAAAACCATCAAATCAGCAGACTGTGACTGTTTATTCGTGTAGCAGAATATGTCAGAACAAAGAAAAGGGAAACTCTAGAACTCTTCACAATGCAAAATGTTCTACTTTAGGTATTTTGGAAGTCCTTTACAATTCACTGAGATATGAAATGTGTACATACACGGAGATAGTTCTTGTATGAAATCAAATTGCTAATATCCTATTTCATTGCTTTAGCTATCTACAGCAGCAGTGGGAAATTCGTGCTCCGAGGCTGTACTGTTCTTTGACAGCAGAGGGCTATAAGTAACTTTTGTTGCTTAAGCTGTTTATTGCACGCTTAAAAGGCCACCACTACACTCAACAGCTCGAAAGTAGCGAAGACGTAACACTGCAGTGTGTCCATCTCAAACTATTATACTTAACAGAGGTCTTCCGTCTCACTTGAAACTTTTTTTATTTCCAACAGCGAAGACGCACAGGTAACGAAAATTCACACACGGATCTCTAGAAACTCGCTGTCATCCCGCCTTTGCATGTGTTACAACAAACACGTTGTTATATATCACAATTATTACATTAAATTTCCCCCGTGACTACAATCCACTAGGCGTTAACGTGGTTGGCAAGGTTTGAAGTCCGGCTCCTTTCAAAGTTTTATGGTGGCTGGCTTTTTTACACGGACCTTTATTTTCCCTCCTGCAGTTTTGACAACGTTGGAAAAATGTCTGGTAAGAAGCAGACTTTATTAAGGGAAGCGTCTCACCAAATCATGGCTGGCGGTTCTGCGGGTAAGTCTTTAAAAAAAACTACTTTTACTTAATACTGTGACTTTAGCCTGAAATGCTTTTGTAATAGAAATGACAGAGCATTGTAGCTTCGTTATATGTGTCTGTTTCTTCGACTCCGGCGATAGTCCAAAGCATTTTCCGAACTCGAGCAAAAAAAAAGAAACACGTAATGTGTCTGAATATGACACAACGATTTAATTCATAACAAAAGCAATCCAGTAGACTACCGGATGGACGTGTTGACAAACTGGAGACTTCTTAGCACTACAGCTTCAACATTTGGGTTCCGCGTAACATTTCAGTTCCTTCGCTTGTTGGGCGGAAGGCGGAGCGTTTGAAAAATAAGCCTAGAAACTAAAAAACGTTTTATCATTAGTATATATGTAAAGTCAAGAAAATAACACAGTGATAGTGTTTCTCACGCAAAAAAAAAAATATTATGTGGTATATGATGACAAAACGTAAGATAACTCTGAAGCCAAGAATGTGTTTGCTTGGTCTACCATGCACATTATGTTGTTGAGATGTAAAATGACGGTTCTCAAAGTTTTTAAATGCTTTTAGCATATGCTAATTCTTATTATGTGTGTCATCGAGTAATGTGTAGAGTACTCTAATGGACTGAACTAATACAGCCTTCGGCTATAGGTTCCAACAGGAATTGTGTAACTGTAACAGGTAGATATTTTGTCAACTGAATTGGTCTGCTTTGGGTAGAAACAATGCACGGGCGCCTGGCTGATTTTTTCCCCGCATATTTACGGGGCATATTTGTGTGTAAAGTGTAGAATTTCATTTTTTCCCTTCAAATACAAAATTTATTGTACCAAAATTCAGTACAGTGATCGGAGACCACTGACGCTTCTAAAATAATGTAGATTGCTTTGATGTGTAAAACCACAAATAAAGTTTTCTAATAACCCTGATGATTTAACCTAGAAAGCCAAAAAAAGTCTTTCTAATTAAAGACAAAAATGTTAAGCGCTAATGTGAGCTGCTAAATTTAACTAGCATTTTCTTTTTACATTACTAGAGGTTTGTTTTCAGTTTCTTAAAGTGTTAAAGGGATTTTGTGTCCGTACTTTACAATCTCGGTACGAACTTTGAAGGTATGATTATCAATATCTATTACCAAAATCGCCCTTCCTGTTTTAAGAGATCCCTGAGAGCAATATTTGCATGCCATTTTCTTTGAGGAAATGTGGCAATGATGCTTTGCAAGGGTGGGAAGTGTAACTCTTTGCAGTAAATCTAGACTCACACTGCCTTGCGAAAGCAGTCAGTTCTTTCCATTAATGTCCTGTTTTGTTGAATGAGACATGACAATGTGCACTCTTAAAAGTTGTTTTGAAAGCTTCTTGATTTTCATAGTGGAATCAGGTTTAAATTCACTGCCTGACTGAGAAACCTGTGGATTTATTGTTGAAATCATACGTGGACCACTATTATTGCACACAGTACAAGTACTTGTGACTTGTGAAAGTAATTTTGTGCACTTGAACTTTTGCCATAGTAAGGAATATAAATAATTATCCATTTAATATTCTAGTTTTGGAGTTTAAGTGTTTTTATTCACCTTGTTCTACACTGCAAAAACGATATTATTTTTATAGTTAATGGATTGTCTTGAACATAAGTTGCCTGGACAGCATGGTGGCACAGTGGTTAGCATTGCTGCCTCGTGCTACTGAGGCCCTGGGTTCAATTCTGGACCTTGGGTGCTATCTGTGTGGAGTTTGTATGCTCTCCCTGTGTTAGTGTGGGTTTCCTCTGGGTGCTCCGGTTTCCTCCCACAGTCCAAAGACATACTGGTAGGTTAATTGTCTTTTGGGAAAATTGATGGGTGTGAGTCCGTGTCTGTGTTTGTGTACTGTATGTGTGTTCTCTGCGATACATTGGTATCCCATCCAGGGTGTACCCTGCCCTGCTCCTGTTGATTGCTGGGATAGGCTCCAGAAAGCCTGGTTACCCAGAATTGGATGAAACAGTAACAAAATTGATGGATGGATGAGTTACCTTAGCCAAATATTAAGGACTATATAAACTTCAGAGCTGTATTATTAAGAGCTAACATTAGTGATAGAAGAGGGCTTGACTAGAACATTTCGAAATGTGCTGTTTGTTGTTGTCCTCTCTTTGTACCGAATGACATAGAGGGACTTTGACAGAGGTTTCAGGCTTGGGAAAGGCACCTGGATAAACAAGGTCCCTTTGGACACAAATTGGAGAAATACTGTCCTACGGTGAAGAGTCAAGGTCATTACTGTAAACACTCCACGTCAGGGGACACAGGTCAGCGTCATGAAACAAAATGTAGTTGTTTAAAGTCCAGAAAGCACAAGCAGTCCCCTTTCAACGTTTGCTTGACCCTTATATAGAGTGCTACCACTACACAATCTTAAAAGGACTAAGGTATAGCTTTTAGTGTTAGGCAGGTAGACTGTTTTATACTGTAGACACAGTAGGTAGCTACAGTATGAATAACTATAGAAGGAGACGTGTGGGCTGCAGGAATAAAGTAGTATAAAACTATTTTTTCCCACAGATATTTCACATGAAGTTAAAAACATAGAACTTGTATGAATCCCATTTCCAAAGCATTTTGAAGATTGAAAACAGAAATGTAATAGAACTACATGTTAAGAGAAAACTCCTTGACAAACCAGCAAGCCAGTGGGGGTTTTAAGTCACCTTCTTATTTTTAAATGTTCTCCATTAATCTTGGATTTTTCTCAGGAGTTATGTAGCTTTTTAGAGTGTTTCAGAAAACAACAGGGGACTCAGTTCTAAAAGCATGATGTGCAAGTGTTACATGCACAATGTACATGTTAAAACAAGTGGTGACTAGATGTTAGTTGCAGGCAGACATTTCCAAGTGAATTATCTAGATGCTTCTTTTGGAGAGTTACTAAGTCAATGAGTGACTGTTTCCTATATTCATTTATAAGATGATGTTGGACTTTTTGTGACTTTTTGCTGTAGTGCAATCATCTCCTTCCAGTATTGTTATTGTAACTCTAGTTAAATGCCAGCTTCAGACTTCAGAAAATGAAATTCGATTTAAAATATTTTCCATAACAATGCTGTCTCATAGTTTGCTTTGCACAGCTAAAGTTTAAAATGCTTAAGGCAGGGAAAAAATGTTTTTTTTCCAAAACTAAAATGTTTGCAAATGGTGATAACGTCAATAGTTAATGAGTATTGTGCCTTACAAAATAACTTTCCACAGAAATTGGATCAGGAATGAAATTTAGATGGACTAAGGACTGGAGCTGAGACCTTTTATAAATAAAAAAGAATCAAGAAGAATTACTGCTGTTGGAACATACAGTGTGCAGTGGAATCTTATTGGTGCACTCTGAAACTATGAAAGTATGCTAAATATTTTGTGGCCTTTCTGGCTGTTATCATTCCAACTTCCACCCATCCATTTTCTAACTGCTTCATCCTGAATTGGGGGTTACGAGGGAACTGGAGTCTATCCCAGCAAGCAGCTGGCTGGACAACAGGTACAAGATGGGGGTACACCCTGGACGGGATTCCAATCCATCACAAGGCAGACACACATCTACAGTACAGACATGCTTGCACTCACAATGCTCTCACACCAGAGCCATTTTTTGCAGAAGCCAATTACTGCCAATACTATATGTATTTGTACTGTGGATGGAAAATGGGGCACCCAGAGGAAACCGAACACAGGCAGAACATAAAAAAAACTCCACACAAATAGCACCCCAGCTCCAGAACTCAACCCAGGGCCCCAACACTGCAAGCCAGCAATGCTAACTACTGTGCCACCGTGATGCCCTCTTCATTGCAACAATAAACACTTAAACCTCGAGGTTCACAGAGACCTAAGAAGTGTCTTTCCATGCAAGACAGGTAGATGGTAGTTGCTAGACAATGGGTTTGATCTACCACAGATTTAAAATTCATAGCAAGTTCTCAGATTTATTCCAAAAGCCCAGAACAAGGACCTGGCTGTCTGTCTGTTTCTTTACAGGCCAGAAGATGAGATGTTTGGTCTTGTGTGATTGTTCCTGCATTAGTGCTTCATCACCTTTAGCAGGCAGTGGAGGGTTAATCTCTGTTGGTTCATCGTGACCTACAGTATGTTTCTAAGAAGTACTGTCTGGGGGATTGAGCTGCACTGTGAACAGAAGCTGAAGTGTTCATGTGTTCAGAGTGTATTGGCTGCTTATTGCTGAACCTGTACCATCCTCACTGCGATTAACTGGATTGATTCCCGGTCTAATAGGTATGTTGTACACAGGTCTCAAACAAGGAATGCTACAGGTGTGGGGTTACGCAAGTGTTAAAAATCCTGAGACGTTGTTGACAGGTTTAAATCAAACTGTGAAACAAATGGAAATTAATGGATACTGTGGGTTTAAAATCTTTCTGCAGATAAAAATCAATTTCAGCCTTAGTAAAAAGAAACAAATTACAATGAGCACTGCAGTTGTTTTTTGCTCCTTTTTACACTGCATTCATTTAATAGAAAAAGTATCCTGACAGGAGCAAGAATGTCCTCTTGTCAAATGCTAGTTCAATTTTGGGGAAATCATTAACACCTGATCCACAAAGTGTGTGACTATAGCAACGCCAGGCTGTTCACAAGTCTTGTGGGGAAGCAGTTAGAAAGGGATATTCTGTGAAGCTCTCAAACTACATCAACACCAAGGAAGGAAGCACATTTATCTTACATTTTCATGGTGGTTAACATGTTTTTCTGGGGTGGTGGGTGATGGTGTTTATTATATTATTGATTTCTTCAAACCAATTATAAAGGTGAGGTGAAAGTGAAGACAAGCTTTAATAAGACATTTAGTCAACAAATATATAAAGTGTGAGTCTGCAGAAGATCTTCAGTCTCCCCAAAAATATTTCTGCAGTGTGTAACACTAAATATCACTGCTGCTTTCTTTCTGGAAAAGTAAGGTTATTTTAAACCCTAACATAACAGCTAGAATTGTCCTTTGAATGTTTTCAGCAAATCCTAAACAGAATGGGGTATTGAGCTTTTGTAAGCGTTTTAGGTCATTTGTGTTGATCGTGGAAAAAAGAGCACTAGGCTGTTGACTTTCTCCTCCTTCTTTTCCTTCATCCTTGCTGAGAGGTCTTTATCAGTGGTTGTTCTTGTTCATTTACATTCTTAAGCTTGTCTTAGTTTAAACCAGGACAGGCCCAAACTGCTGAGAATCGTGAAGCAGCTGGAATCTAGCACCATGCTCCTTCAGCAGGCCTTAATCGTGCGGTAGAGCTTTCATAAGATCATGTTTAAAGGCGGGAGGCAAGAGTGGAGAGGACTTTAATTTGCCTTAGCTATCCTGTGCTTCCATTGGAAGGACAGTGTCTTGCATGCCAGCACATCATTATTTTGTCTGTGATTAAAACTGTATTTAGAGTAACCTACAGATTACATTACAGAAGGCTTTTTTTCTATTCTTGCAGGACATGGTTATTTTCTTGATCCGCAAGTAAAACTGGTTTTGTTGGTGGACCAAGCCGACAGGTGTATTCCTGCTTGTTTGTTGAAAACTACAGAACAGACTGGTTCTAAATTTCTTTTCATGGAGGAACAATGGGGGGAGGGATTTCGGATGCTCAAGGAGACATTTGTTCAGATGCAGTTTAATTAGGAGGGCTTTTGGCTTTGCTCAAGTGATTTTCTCAAAGCTGAACACTCTGTGCTTCTGTTGCACTTCTGTCTTAGTTTTTGCACTTGGACTATGTGATACCCTGTTTCTATAGTAGTGTTCCAAAAAGTAAATAAGCAGGTACAGTAGGTGACCAAGTGCCAGAGGTGTAAATTGAATGGGGTGAGATTTGGGTAATGTGCTATCAAAGTGTGATTGGTCACCGTAGATTTTTGAACCCCTGAAATATGGTTGTGGCAGGCAAGCAGTAATTAGGCTGAATAGGCTAAATAAACGATCTATTTTAAAATAATGTTGGTCTCCAAACAAATAAGTTAAAAATAAGATAAGCTTGAAATATCCCACTTCTTTTGTTGACCTAAAAAAGATGGGACATTAAAAAATGAAAGTAAATATGCTTCTATGAAATGGAAGATTTATTTGTTTCCCTGTCTAACAGAAACCGGCCAGATACAGTGAGGCCACTGTAAGCATTTTCCAAAATCAGTTGTCCAACACCACATCTTACCGAGGTTCTGGTGTTGGCATTCTGTGCCATTTCACCATTGGCAAGGCTGAATTGTTAAAACGGCTTCTTTCTGATATTAATAAACTAGCATTTATGAGCAATCAGTCAATAGGATATACTGTATACTTTAGGGGCGGAGCGGTGGCTCTATGGCTAAGGATCTGATTCTGTGGCTGGAAGGTTGCCGGTTCAAATCCTGTGGCCGGCAGAGGAATCGTACTGTGTTGGGCCCCTGAGCAAGGCCCTTAACCCCAGCTGCTCCAGGGGCGCTGTGTAGATGGCTGACCCCAAGCTTCTCTCTCCCCGTCTATGTGCCTGTGTGTCTAATGGAGAGCAAACTGGGGTATGCGAAAAGAAAAATTCCTAATGCAAGAAACTGTATATGGCTAATAAAGTGGTCTTATCTCTTATCTCTACTACTGACACATGGAGAGTAGAGTAATGTTCACTTTCCTTAGTTTCATCTAATCTGCCACTAGAGCGCACTCAGGCCTCTATTTGTAAATAGGTTCACATGTGGTGAACTGGTTGATCAGATAATTTGGGAAGACCTGAGACTCACATTCTCACATGGGTTTGATTTACAATAGTTTGAATTATAAAGGAATCTATGGGGAAAACTGGTGTTGGTTTGTCGAGAGTAGGTTTTCTTTTGTGTATCTGGAAGAACTTTGGCAAAATAGACTCCTTGCACAATATCTTCTTTCCATCGTGGTTTGTCAATATGCTCATGTCTCAAGAGCCCCCTCTGAGCCAAAAGAGAAAATCGAAAATAAATCGGTGTCCCCTAATGGTTTGTCCAGTAAAAACTGCTTTTCATTGTTGGGTCCAGAGCTTGGTAGCTTAGGGTAGAATGCAGTCTGAAGATTTATTCTATTACAAGGCACATCTGTTGCAGATTTATTTTTATATCAGTTTACATTTGCTGATGTCACTTTTAAATCAGATGTGGGCAAACCTGACGATTTGGTGTGACTACAGGTTTTCTAGATCTCTCTAAAGCAGCAGCACCCGAAGATCTGGGAGAAGCTACAAAATGAGACCAGCTAATCCAGAGAACCCAGAGACACAGGAGCCCTCCAGGACCAACATTGGACACACCTGCATTAAGTGACTGGTGCTAAGAGTGGCCTACTGCACATGGCTAACACCTCATAGTAATCATCATCACATGGTAATGACTCTAATAGGAATTCTCCTTTAAGTAGGTGAATTGAAAATAAATTTTCATTTACAGTCCATGTACAGTAGAATGCTTTCTTATACAGAAGCATGTTTTATTGGAACAGTCTGAGTAAAGGGTACAGCACCAGTGTTCCTCCTTGGTTTGAATCCACAACCTGTCAGTTACAAGTTCAATGCCCCATTCATCACTCCATTCTGCCAGTATTCGTACTGTGTGTGGCACTGGGACTGGCACCGAGAGCTGTAATTGTAGCACACCCTGTGTGTCGCTGTGATGGCATAGCGACTGAACGATCCTCCTAAAAAGTAAAATAATTTAACTTAAAGCCTTTAAATTTGTCAAAATAATATTGGTTGTGTCTATTGCTAGCAGGCTTCATAATTGTGTAGTCCATATTAAAACTGAAGAAATAAAATGTTTTAATATTTTTTCTTTATTCATTGTTCTACTTTACATACTTTGAAATCAGTAACAGTAATCAACTGTTTACTCATTTGATTAGCAGCAGGGAAAGGGAACTTAAATTTTAATTAGATGACTAGCAAAGTTTAGTTGTTATTATTAAAGATAGTGGACAGAATTCCCTGGAGCTTAATGGTGTTCTCGGAAGTACTGTATTTGCAACATTTACAATGAGCTCACACATTTTCATAACCCAAGAATAGGCAGGCAAGTCAGCTGTAGATATGTATAATGAAGAATGTGCGTTTACAAATGAAATCATTACTATTTTCATGCTAATAGAATAATTACTATTTTCTTTAGTTGAAGTTATTTGTAACTTTTGTTCCCCAAGTTATCCTTAAATCCCAGGTGACCCAGAAGGTGGCGCTGTTGTTCTTTATCCCTTCTAAAAGTAGGTTAAACTTCAAACACTGGAAAGAACAAAAGTTCTCCTTGAATTAAAAATTAACTCTCTTTTGAATACAAATGAATAAAAGAATCAGGAACTGAAACATTTCAAATGCAGTCAAGCACATTTGGAACGAATGTCAGATATTTTAATTTGCTTACAACGGAAAGTTGCGCCGATAGAAATTAATTTGCATTTAATAAGGTCCTTATTTTTCCTGTCGGCACAACTACCTAAAATGAATTACAAAGAAAATCTCAGGACTCGTATTTTAACATAAGTTAAAATGAATAAAGAGAGAAGAAAAAAGGAACACCCTTTTCTCAGCTACAGACGGATAATTCTAGTAGAGGTCTAGTCCACAGCTGGCAGGTAGCAGCAGTATATTTGTCTTTTACTTCACTGCTACAGTATATTCTTGCCCAAGCTAAAGAAACTGCTGCTGGGTTCCGTGATACAGTAGATGACAATATTCTGTTAACTGCCTGACACTGAGGTGATGTGCTTAACTAGTGCAACACTGAGTGGCTCTGTTTCGTTCAGTGAATCTATACATGAAAGTGATTTTTAAAAATCAGTTTTGATACTACTAAGCAAAACGACAGAATCCTGCCTGTCTGTGTAGTTTCATATAACGATGAGGTAATTTCCCTAGCGACTCATCGGGCCAGGTCTTATCCTGGTTTCCGTGTTAGGAGGATGAGGGAGCAAGAGCCTATCGTAACACTCAAACTGGACGCCAGTCTATCACAGAGCCAACTCCCAGCGTTGGTGGTCCCCACTTACAGTATACAACTGGGTGAACTGGACCAACTGGGGTAGAGTATCTCGTTCAAGGGAACAACAGCAGTGTCAGCAGCAGGGGCTCGAACCTACAACCCTAGGAGTTTCCAGAGCCTTACCTGCTACATTGCTCCCCGTTTTGCTTTAGTAAGAAGAAACTGATTAAAACACTAATGTACAAAATAGATAACTTAAACTTACTCAAAAAGCATTTTTGATCCATACGGTCTACAGTCAGTAGAGAATTTTAAACATTTTCAGCTTTTTCAGATGACATATTAAATACGCCCATATAACTTTATTATTTTTTTTAATTTTTGTTTTTCTTTAACCACCTGTGCATGGTGATGTGATGGGGCGTACATATAATCTTCAAATTAAGTGTTCCCCAAAGTTCAGAATTGAAGGTTATTTTTCGATGCTTTGCCCGGCTTGAAAGAGTTAACACTAGGAAGCGTGACAATTACTTGGTATGTTTTTGAAATAGCTGTAATTGCTACACTTTTACCCTTGTAGAAAAAAAAAAACTCCCTAATTTTCGCTTGTTCTCTTGTTTGTTCTTGCACTGTTAGAAACGTCATTACCAGTGATTTCAGGAATCCAGAGCCTGTCAGAATGGGTATCAGTTTGTGTTAATGTATAGTTGTGTTTGCCACGGTGAAGATGTTATGTTGTGTCTTGTCTGACATTACTCTTCATTCTGTGGTTGAAGCAGAGACTTCACAAATTAAACCGCAGATCATTTCACTTGTCCGTATGTGAAAACATTGCCCTTTGGAAATGCATACAGTATATGTGTCTAGTCTATGTTTGCCTGGTCCGCCGTGTTTGATGTCTGGATGTACTGTAAATATACATGCTGTGTTTGTGTATTATTTCTGACTTTAATGACATGGATTATTAGGAAGCATGTGGGGAAATATTTCTTATTCAGACTATATTCTTCAGGGATCAAACAAGAATATATTTATTAGGAAAATGTACTTCTGTCCATTTTCTAACTGCTTTATCCAATACAGGGTTGCTGTGGAGCTGGAGCTGATCTCGGCAAGCAACGGATGCAAGGCAGGGTACACCCTGGATGGGATGTCAGTCCATTGTACTGCACATGGACACAAACACACACATACTCACCAGGGCCATTTTTCCTAGAAGCCATTTAATCTGCCAGTATGTCTTTGTACTGTGGGAGGAATCCAGTGCACCTGGAGGAAACTCACCCAAACACATTCTGATAGCACCCCAGGTCTGCAATTGAACCAAAGGTCCCAAGGCTGTGAGGCAACTACCCTCTGTATCGCCCACTGCACAAATAATATTAATTATGAGGACTATATGTATTGATTTATTTGGAAGCAAAGCTACTTTTCTCATGGTCAGGTACTGAAGTGAGGAGACCTGCTGCATTCCTCCTGGGGAGTGGAGGGGGCAATTTAATTTAATAGAGGAGGAAGCTGAAGCACCTGGCAAAAAACCCGCACAAGCATGAGGAGGAAAAATAAACACTACGCAGACAGACGCCCAAGGCCGGGTTCGAACCTGGAATACTGGATCTGTCAGGCAGGAATGCTAACCACATCTTAAAGACATGGAAATCTAGTAACGGTTTAACAGACTCGCAGTGCGGTGGGAAAGCTGGAGCCTTCCAAACCCGTGGTAATGCAAAACGTAGGAAACAAAATATGATTAAAATACGTCTACAGGTGTGATAGTATCCTGGCTGTTAAAGGTGCAGCCTCACAGTTCTTGGGTCCTTGGTTCGATTCTGGGTGGTGTTAGTGGGTTTGCTCTGTGTTTTGAGTGGTCTCTTTCCAGGTGCTATTTCTTTCTAATTTCCTTCAGCGACTTGCTTGCTCGGTTGGTGTCGGCCTTGTCCCAGTGTGCTTGTGTATGTCCGTGTGCACGCCATGATGGGCTGTTCATCCTGTCCAGGGTGCAGTCCTGCCTGGTGCCCCGTGTTTCCCAAATAGAGTCTGGGTGGCCATGACCCTTACCAGGAATAAGCATGTTTCCCATACTGGTTGGGCTAGTGGGTTAGTATTCAGTGTGTTTACAATATTTAAACCACATTGACTCATATCAAGACAGAATGCTTTATTTTTCTTGAAGAAAAGCTGGCTCTGGAAAAAGGAAAAGCACACTCAAAACTCATGTATCAATGAAGGCCTAAATCCCGCTTTTTATCATCATATTCCCATTGAACAGTAGAATTTCCTTATATCCGAGTTGTAAGGACAGTGAAAATGGGGGGAAAAAGGGGGTTTTCCATTTTATCGTTTGGGATTTTTGAGCCAACTACGTCTTTCAAGTCGAAGCCGCAACTGTCAAGAGAAAATGTACAAACTTTTAGAAAAGACAAACAGAATGAAAGAATAATATTTAAACAGGGTATTGATGATGAATTGCAGCTTGGTAGTAAACATTAGATTAGACTGAGGTACACCGGCTTAACTTGTACAGTCTTGCTAGGCACACAGTCATGAAGGGAATCTTTGGCGCTGTATCTCCCTGTCTCTTTGGTGAATAAAGATAAAGGTTCTTCCTTTACATCTGCTGTATCAAGCTCATTTTCTGTGTTGACTTAAGCTTTAAGGCGAATTTGATTTTGATATCCGTTTACCACGGCAGATTTATGGTTGGCGAAATTGTCCTTTTGATACTAGTTCAAATAGCCCCACACAGCCTCTACTTATAAAACGTGGAAACTTTTATGTACTTGATTGAAGCAGTAAAAAAGGAAAGCCCAGTTCTGTTAGATTAGAAATGTCAAAATTTGATTGTGACACTGAGACACCCAATCTGCAACCTGAACCCCTGTAATCTGTGTAACGTTAGGGACACACTAACATGGAGTACTGTCATTAGCAGTTTTGCTGTTCTCTGTATCCAATAAAATTCAACCAGAGGAGAATTTTACCCATTTTTTTCCTACAGACACGTTTCATCATTACTCATGATGAAATGAGATTTCATAAACTGTGAGCAGACATAGCTGTTTGGAAAGCTGAAACTGATTACCAGGTTCAGCTAAGCACTGTATTAAGTGCAGTCTTCAGAGATGGCGAGCATTATTCTCCTGTTATTTAAATGACTTCTCTCCATGCACCAAAAGACTAAAGTTTATTTAAAGTGAGTTTGCAGCCTTCCTTAATATAATGCACTAGGACCCTGAGCCTAAGATTAGGCTGCTGTGAATAAATAATTCCTCAAACTTAAATAAATGAATATAGATTGTTTAAAATAAACTAAGAATTTTATTAAGATTATTCACTGACATAGATGTGTGCAATAAATGTTTCCTTTCAAATGTCTGATCGGCCTCCACAGTCGAGCCAGACTGTGTCCTAATATTTATTTCCAGAAACAATTGTACTGGTTTAGTAGGCTTTGATTGAACTCCCGGTGGACATGTTGTAGACAGATGTTTAGATGACCTCATGTTTGAAGTAATGTTGTTTTTGGAAGGGTGCTCTAGCGTTTCTTTAAATCTTTCCTTATATGCTAGACTTTGCGTCTCATGTAGGAGTGAATAGATGCAGCAAATTTGACACGTACAGTAACGCCCAGGTGTTTTTGGAGACAATGCATACAGGTATTGATGTGGGTACCTGTTATCAAGTGAACTGTAGACTCATTCTTCCCCATAACTAATCTGTAATGTCTTGATGGAGAAATAACAGAGTTCTACGTAAACTAGTCGGCAGATGCCTTTTGATGATTATTGAATGTGCTTGGTTTTAAGGAAGGTTTTGAGTTTTACTTGTTGGTTCAGACCTGGATTTAATGGCTTAGACATGTATTGGTATTTCTACGCAAAAGGGCCTGTCTGTTAATAATTTTTGCAAAGTTAGGAGCTCTGTGTCTTCTCTTTTGAAAACTCTCCTTCCATACAACCTTTTCAAGCAAAGAGAACAAACAATCCAGTTGTTTGGATGTCATCGTGAGCACCTTCCTAAAAGATTAATGAAAGCCCTGATTTAGGATTTACTTTGCAGCTTTGCAGTGAAAAGGAAGACAAACCTGTATAGAGTTGAGGCCGGGGCCTGTCTTCTAACTTAATAGTTAATTAAACGGCTCATGTTCTTGGTCACAACAGAACCTGAGTTAAGCCTTTGTTTGCTTTAGCTTGATTTGTATTGAAGAAATTTGCACCATTCACATCCCATACAACTTAGTCTCCTGCTCTCTGAGAATGAATAATTGTACTTGTTTAAAACAATAACGTAATAATAAGCAATGCATTGCACACTTGAAGTGGAAGTCCAGATTGCACCCATCCAATGCTGTAGCAAAACGACTGCATGACATTGTTTGTTATATCCCTATACAAGCTTTCAGAAAGATTTATTCTGGTAGGTCTTAATGTATTGCTCAAAAGCGGGCTGGTGACATTATCTTAATCAGTGATTTATAACCATGCCGATCAATTAATTGACTGAGCGACCTCGAAACAAAAAGCGAAAGGTATTCAAAGGAAATTAAAAAGTGCGCAGTTTTCCCAGGAACTTTTAAAACGTACTTGAGGGAGGCTTTAAACAGAACATCGGCTGCTTTTATTTAAGGACGAAAAGAAAAAAACCTTCCCATAAGAAAAGGCCATTTATCATCTATGTTTGGTTGCTGTAAGCAATAACGATAATTATCCTGTTACCATAAGAGCAGAATTACTGGATAATTATGATTGTTCAACATGGGAGGCTATTCGATGGTCCATGGCAATCTTTCATTTTCGTGGGGCAATTATTAAAATTAGTCAATTGTAGCATTAAAAAAAGTGGCACAGTGGATCCGAATTGGCCTTGATAAACAGATCTTTGTTGTTTCTGAATTTGGGACAGATCCAGGATGTGATGAATTAAAGTCCTTCTTGGTTACATTACAGTTAGTCACATGTATTTGGCCCTTGTCTCTCTCATCAGTACTACTGAACAGAAATTGATAAGTAAAGGACGTTTTCTAGTAGTGTAAGCTACTTGGCCATCTGATTTGTACAGTATCTAGGTATCATCTGTATATACACTTTGCGTAACAATACCATCATTTAAATTCAGGTGATGTCATAAGCGCTTTATGCTAAAATGCTAGTTAGTGACACACAATGCCGGTGTGCAGACAGATTTATTAAAGGCCACTCCACTGGAATGAGCAAGTTTCGGAAAAGAGCACAGTCGAATTCCCTAGAGCGCAATTTTTGAGTATCATAGGAAATTTTTACAGCTGGGGCTCAGCAGCACATTAAGAAGATGATGCTGTATTCTTTTGGTCAAGAAAGAAGTAAGCAAAATGAAAACATATTATTAAAGTATTCATATGGTTGTTACTCAGCTGTAACTCTAATTAGGTGAATGTTCTTCAAGGCACACAGTAAGATTTCTGGAGCCCCTGAAAGCGTGCATCGTTTTATATTTAATAAGAAATTATTTTTTTTATTATTTATGACTGCATGAAAAACATCAGTCATGACTGCTGCTTCCCATATGAATACTTTAATAGTATGTTTTCATTTTGCTTATTACAATTTTCCTAGGCTTAATACAATGTAGTTATCTTTGTCTAGAGCTGGAGGGGATATTGGTATAAAGATTGATGCCATCATAACATTTGATGATGTCAGCAAATGTGTTTTTCAGATTTGGAAAAAAACCTTAAATTTCTCAGTATTCTTTTATACACTATAAGAATGAATTAGAGGCTGATTCTGTTAGTCAAATTACATCAGGGGTACTTGTGCTTAATTCTTAAATAATAACCCCAAGAAAATGTACAAAATAGAGTTTGAAGGTTGGTTAGATAAAATAAAAATTAAATGTTTTCAGAGCCTTCATCATTCAAGTTCCAGTAAGGCAGCAGTATAGTATTTGTGCTGTATACAGCACATTTCACTGTGTGCAGCTATTGAAATAACAATTATTATTAGAAAAGTACTAGTAGCAAGGTACCATACTTTTACTGCTGCAAATGTCACAAACCCAGAGTGATATGATGTGGAATATGCCTGCTTTTGCAGTGCAGCATTTATCTGTCAGTGTGATTTCTACTATTTTATGACCAAAGGTTTATTTTCTTTGTTGTAGTAAGATATAACACACAGTACCACGCACATGATAGTTCCATTGTACAAAATCCCAACAATATTCTTACCAGTCCTAGGGGCCAGGCTCGGATATTAAATTTATCAACATCAGGCGCGTCAAAAGGGAAGAGGTGGACTTTTGTGGCTTTGAAAGGCACAAGAGAGAATCGGGGCACTTGGGCAAGATAAACAAGCCTACCCGAAACCCAGGAGCGTTTCAGGACCCTTTCAGCATTCCCGAAAAAAAAAAAACATGCTCCACATGGCAGCAATAAGACTTGGGACGTGGAAATCAGCTAAACAAGCCACGCTTAATTGAGCACTTAGACTAAGTAGTCGGGGGCAAAATCTGAATGACCCTGTCAGCAAACACAAGTGTACAGTTGGATGTTTTCATGCAGTGTGTTAGTTTTGTGGGACTTCGTGTTCTGTGCCCTTCTCCCTAATTCCATTGCAGTGGAGAGCAGTCACCGGCTAGAGTAATCCGTAATTTTCCGATTTGTTTCCCGCAAAGCTTTGAATCGACTGGCATTTGGATTGGATTCATCTCTAAAAATAAGATGCCGTTTGCTTGCCTGGTTTGTTTGGAACCCATAAGGGTAAAATTAAGGACTGGGTGACTGTGGTAACATAGGGTTGTCTGTACAGGAGTCATTTCCTATAAAGCTGATCTCCTCCTACTAATCTGAGTGTAAGGAGAAGAAAAGAGAAATATTCTACTAGCTTTGATTGCAAACATTTCCATTCACCATTTATCCTCTGGAGCAAACACCTGACTGGCATAATTGCAGGATCTTGGGGATAACCACAGGGATTCTGCCCTCCTAGCTAATGTGTGGGTTAGCACTGACAAGACAGCTGATTTAGAGGAAATTATTCTGGGAGAAAAAAAAAAACAATTGAATTACTTTTTTTGTTCCATACTGAAAGCAATAAAAATACAGTCAACATGTTTTTTGCGAGCAGTTAAGCAGAGTATTCTAATGAACCAGTGCAGATTTACTGTATATAGTTTGTGTAACCACATGAAAACAACATGTCTAAACTCACAAAGCACTTCTTTGTTAAATGTTTTATGAGAAAGAAGCCAAACGTTTGAAAGCATGGTTGTAACTGTGGAAAAAAGAAACAGGATGGAAACCCACACATTGTCAAGAACAGGGGATAGGTGGGGTGTCCCCCATAATTTGATCCGATTTCCCCAAGTGTGCCTTCTCTCATGCTGTTATTTCACGTGGAATAAATGGAACCAAGAATGATGTGGGGTGAATCCTGCATTGTGATTATGGCCCCTTGAAAAATGTTACTGTACATGGCTAGAGAACTTGAGAATATGCAAAGCAGTATTTAAAAAACAATTGTTTCATTAACCAAATTCATTGATGCAATTTGGAAATATAATCAGGTTAACTTTTTTCTCATCATTTGGGAAAACCCTTTGAATTAATAATTTCACATTACAAGCCTCGAAACCTTTTACTTTACCTCTTGACTTGTATTGCTGCTTCAGACACACACATATATGGTGAATAAAGCTAACATCTGGGAAAGGCAAAACTGACAAACAGCACTTCATACTTAAATTCAGCCAAAGTAGTTGTTTACAGCATTTAAATAAGGCTTGAAAATTAAAGAAGGTGTTTGTAAAAACCGCCACCAGTACATGTTGACTCACCCTGTACTGAAGATCAGGGCATTAAAAAAACCAGACTGACCCTACCAAACTACAATGCTGACATCGCAAGCACCAAAGGATCCCTCACAAATATCCTAGTTTAACTTACACCCTGGCTCACCATGTTACAGAATGCACAGAGAAATTACCGATGTCTGCTTTCAAACAGGACATGAAGCCTCTGAGGGTTTCTGCCTTGTGGATCAAAGCAACAGCTCGGCATCTAGAAAAAATGTCCTAAAGAGTTCAAGCCATTTAGAAATATGAATTTCCTCACTCCAACTGGCTTTTAATTCTCCATTTAAGAAAAATGCAATGAAAGCATGTGGATCTATTAGGAGGGGCTAAATAATGCTGGCTCTTTTTTGTTTTCAAATTATTTTGCATTTTCATCCATCTGTTTTCTAAACACTTGATCTAAATCAGGGTTGCAAGGGAGCCAGCATGTCTTTGGACTGTGGCAGAAAACCGGAGTGCCCAGAGGAAACGCATAAACACACTGGGAGAGCATACAGACTCCACACAGATAGCGCCCCAGGTCCAGAACTCATGGCCTCAGTGCTACAAGGCAGTAGTACAACCTACAGTATTACACTGTAATACCACCACTTATTTTGCACTTGCTTTATTTTATTCTAATCAAATATTCTAAACTCATTTTAAAAGCATACCTTTCACCTATTCTTTATGAATTAATTGTTACTCCATTGCAATTATTAAATTATTACATAGTATTTCTTAAAGCTGAAGATTTTCTCCAGTAAGAAGAGTGAGACTGGTTTTCCCTAACTCCCTATCCTTATTAGATTGTTATGACTGTTAAAGATTAGTAAGCCATTTCATATGGGATACATTATCTTAATAATGAGCCAAATTAAAAGTAGTATTAGATGGTAATTTTAATGACTGCAGAGAAAGATCCCAGGTTCTGATATGAGAATTTGCCAGAGAGCATGAGCTATAAAATAAATGTGTGCAAACCAGGGTTAATTGCATCTTAATTGTTCACCACCACATGTTCAAAAAGTTTAAAAGAATAAACAGTTTCTTCAAAATTAAGATGGTAAATTTGTCCTTGCTGCACAATTTACAGAATAACCAAATGACAGAATGCAGGAGTGCACTGTAATGTTGCCAGACTGTAATTGTGTCTTTTCCCCCCAATCAAACCACAATCTAGTATCTGGGAAGCAAGCATTTTCTGTTGTTAACTGTATCAAGATCCATATTGTTATGCCACTACAGTAATCATAATGTGATTTGTTGAGCATCAGGGCCAATTCTGACTTTATGGAGGGAAAAATCTTTAGCGCAGTCTTGGAGTTAGTGTGGTTTAAGACAGAGCCTAATTTGAGGGATCAGATTTATAGTCACTTTGATTATTTCAAATGTAGGAGAAGATGACATTTGAAAAAAACCTGGCAGGATAAAACTGAATTCAATAATGTGAAGAAAACCAAAAGAAAGACTTGTTTTGAAATTGTTTACAACATTATTATCCCTTCAAAGGAAGGCCTGGCAGTAACATCAGGAAAGCCACAAATTCCATATTTAAAGAGAAAAAGAGTGGGTTTCTTAATAATGTTTGAAATTAGAACAATTATACAAGTGGAAAGAAATAAAGATAAATGTTGACTCATGGAAAAAGGGAGAACGTTACTAGATTGGTCTTCTTCTTTTCACACTATGTATATTGACCTGGTGTGTGTCAGTTAAGAAATACAGTGACTTGCAAAAATACTGTATGCAGGCCTTCCTATGATGTCCAATTTTGTGAAATTACAAAATGATGCATACACATTTTTAAGTTTAATATTTTATTTTGTACCTGAATGCTCAAACTGAACCACTTCTATAATGAGTCGCAGGAAATGACAGGACTTTGGCCTAGGCGAATTAGGTGACTGCCTAGGGTCCCGAGGCTGCCAGGGGACCCCTCAATTTGCAACACAACATATTTCCAATTCATTCAAATGTGAGCAAAACATTCCCTGTAGTAGCTCTTTCTATTGCTGCTGTGGATTATCCCAATGGAAGCCCTGTCAAAAAATGACCAATCAGAATCGAGTACGTACTGCAAGTCTGTATCTGAAGCGCAGAAGAGCAGGACAAGCAATCTGAAAAACAGGTATGTCAAATAAAGTCACTGCTGTAATGTGTTTGTATTTCACCTGCTTTTGAGTCTGTCTGAGCCACGCAACTAATGAATGGTAGACAAGCCACACTTTCAAGCTAGACACATAGATCTTTTCAGGTGTTTTACAAGAAGTTGACCGGTTCATGTTTCCCGCAATTGCACACCTGCCGTGTGGGTCTCCTGGCTAAATATTGGTACTGCCCAGCCAAACAAAAGTGTGTAAAGCAGATGTGCAGTACAAAATACTGTTCATTGATTACACTTCATCAACACAACACAATGTTTTCCTTGCAGTTTCTCCTGTATTTCATTAAATGGGGGATTTGTAAACCCAACCTGTAGCCCTTTGGGATTGCAGTCACTCTCCCAGAGGCAGGAGCAGAGAGATTTTTCAGAGCTCAAGTTGATTAAAACATACTTGAGGTCAGCCCTGGCACAAGACAGTCTCAGTGGACTGGCCATCATGAGCATGAATCACACAATTGGTCAATTACTATTGAATGAAGATGTAATGGTTTTGCCTCCAGAAAATCCAGGCGATTTAATTATGGAATTTTTATACATTTTTATAAACGTTTCCCATTTGCTCAGCCTTACTGATCTCGCCTTCCTTGTTATTGAGTGCACTTATTTATTATTTACATATTTATTTCTGCAATTCCTTTCTACAAAGGTTTCAGGGCAGTAACTTGTTATGATTTACTAGAATTTTGACGTAACCGAGATCCTGTGTTTATTGTTAGTAAAGTTCCTATTTATTACTTTCAATATTAAAGTACATTATCTTTGTGAAATTTGTGCTTCTTGTTCTTGTTTGTAACGTATTTATTAGATGTTCTTCAAAACTGGTTAATAATTTTTCTAGTTATTTATTTGTTCTAAGTAGTAAAATAAGGTTGTATTGGGAGCTGATAACAGTAGTGTATGTGGAGATGGTTATCTGGATTACCTCCTTTGCAAGATCTTGCATAGGGCCCCCAGAAACGTAGAGCTACAGCAGGAGCCCTGCATGCCGGTGAACTCAATATTTGGTCAGATCACCTTTGGCAGCTATTACAACCACAAACCTTTTTGGGTATCTACTGTACCAACTTTGCACACTGATGTGCTGTAATTTCTACCCATTTGTCTTGGAACATTTGCACAAGCTTTCCCGAGTTGCTTGGAGATGCCTTGGGGACAGCAATGTTCACGTCTTTCCACAGATGCGCAATAGGATTTTAATCAGGACTTGGACTAGTTCAATCAAAAACTTTCACTTTCTTATTGTTATACCAGTGCATTGTAACTGTGGCCCTGTTCTTTGGGTTACTGTTCAGCTGAAAGGTGATTTTCTGTCCCGGCATTAAATCTGAAGCAGAACTATAATGTAATGCTGGAGCCATAATGCTTGACAGTAGGGATGGTGCTGGCTAAGTGATGCACTGTGATGGCTTTGTGTCAGATGTAACGCTTTTCATTCAGACCAGAAATTTACAATTTTCACATGTCTTTTGTCACATGTTCGCAGCCTCACTTAGGTGCTTTGGTGTTGGTAGGATTTGAGATGGGTTTTTTTTTCAGTTCCCCTTTGTAGAGCGACCAGAGCATTTTGTCGACTGATGCATCGGTTTCTCCCATCTCAGCCACTGATTCTCAAAGTCACAGCTCAAGGTCCCTGTTAGTCTCACAGTGGCTTCCCTAACCAGTGTTCTCCTTGCCTTGTTGCTCAGTTTGGAGGAATAGTCTGATCTAGGCAGTGTCTGTGTGCCTTCCATTTCTTAATGAACTTTACCGTGCTCAAAGAGATATTAAGAGTTGCCGAAATGTTTGCTCTTGACCTGAGTTATGCCTTTATACAGCTTTATCCCTCAGTATATTTATTCGGAAATCATGTCAGACACAAACAAGGACACAAGGACTTGAGGCCACTTAGCTAATTCTGTGGCTCATAATGATAATTTTTCACACCTCAATTAATTTTCCACACCAAACGACTTGAATATTTATGCAGTCATGAGTTTTCAATTTTTCATTCATATTCTGTTTATTTTTTTATGATTCTTACTTTGAATATGTGAAGTACAGTGTATATACTGTATAACACAGTAATTGCTACTTACATGACTTGCAAATTGTAAAACAAATAAATGTAAAAACTGTGCAATGGTCTGAATGCTTACTGTATTTAAGTATCTTGGCCCTTGTGTACTGTGAAAGGGCTATTGCAGACAGTAAGTGAAGGAAAGTAGTATTTTAGAGGTCCGTAATACTCTAATCCACACACATTGCAGCTCACATTTCTCCCAAAACATATACAGTATGTAAACAAATGTTGAAGAACAATCTGAAAAAATATATGATTTTACCAGAAATTCAAAATGTTATGCTTGTAAGCGTATAATTAGTAAACATTTTAACACTGCAGAGTTATGAAATAGCTTATCGGAATGAAACACACTGAGACCTCCTGCTCAAAGCTTACAAGTCATAATATATAATAGTTTGGGTGGGTAGCTGCGTCAGTATGCATAGGCTGCAACGGAACAAGTAATAGGTTTATTCCATGCTGAAAAGAGAAGAAAGAAGACGCAACGTTTCGGCTGTGGAGCCTTCTTCGGGTGCCAAAGAAGAAGACACCCGAAGAAGGCTCCACAGCCGAAACGTTGTGCTTTCTTTCTTCTCTTTTCAGCATGGAATAAACCTATTACTTGTTCCATAATATATAATATGTAATATCAATAAGCACATCAGTGCTCTACAGGAACTTTATTTAATGGGGGGACAGCTGAGGAGGCAGAGTGGGCAGGTGGTTTCGGTTCCAGACTCCCACATTCCAGAGTCCAGGTTCAGCTCCACTCAGCTGTATAGATGTTAGTAGCTTTGCTTGGGGGTAACACTGGGATGGACTGGTATCCCTCCCAAATTAAGGAGTTCAGAGTTCTTGTCTGCTCAGCGCTGTGCCAGATTGGATAAACACTGGTCTGATGAGCTGCTTGGCTGAAGTTATTACCTGCCTGTCCATCACAGTAACACAGAACAGCCAAACCATGGGTAATAATCTGCTCAATTTTTAGTGTTTTTAAAAGTGCTTTGATTTTTTAAAAATGTTTTAAGGATGGACTATTACAGCAGGTTTCCTAGTGAAAAGAAAGGCAAGTAAAAATATGATTAAAACATTATAGATATAATTTATGAAAGTTGACAAGAGAATAAAAAATGAACATTCAGTGCTTCTTTAAGACCATTTGTATCGGTTTATTTTAGACTGAGCCATTATAGAGATTTGATCATGTATTCAAAGGCACCATTTCCAAACCACACTAAAGTCTAACTAAAGTCACTTTCTGGACAGAATCCGAGTTACAAAAGTTTAGAAATCCAGAACTGAAATGGGATTCAGAAAACGGTTTTCTGTTAATGTGTTGTTGGAACCAGACTGCTCCAAATAAAAAGGAGAGAACTGGGTAAAAATGTGCTCTGAATTTTTTCATTTTTAAAATGCCTTTGTAAGAGCATAAACAGTATTCAACCTAGTCTGGTGAAATAAACGAATCAAAACGATTGTGTCCTAAAAAGAAAGCTTATTGAAGAGTCAACTTGAATAAAAACAAGTGTACGTGTATAAAATATCAGCCTGTTACTTTCTGGGGAAAATACTCTGAGATCTCTGCCAAATTGAATTGTGTTAAGATGACCTCTTTTATAGATGGAGCACAGGAGCACAGTATAAAAAGGAGCTATGCAGGTGTCAAGACAGAAGGTTGTGTGTGGTTACACTTGCATGATCACAGCTTATTATAAAAAGTACCTTTCCTATGTCAGCAGCACACATATCTCTGCACTGACAGGAACGTTAGCACTGCAGCTCCCTTTTGATGATTCCTGCTCACTTGGGGTGGGGGATTTCAAAATAATCAGCATTTAGTGTTGGTTAAGGTCAGTAGGACTATAAAAGAAGATGGCATTGAATACCAAAAAGACTTCTACCGCAGTGCTTCATGCTTGTGTTCTTTAACCCCAGGTCCAATTCATATATTACTGCTAAAAACTGCATGTCTGTGCATTCATTTGTTTTTGTACCTTTGACACCCCAAGTTTGTGTTATGGAAGAATCAACTTTCATCTCAGGTCTTGTGTTTGCCTCCTCCTGTCTCAGAGCCAACGTGTGCAAGCTGTCAATCAATTGAGGAGTGATGCTGTGGTTTACTTCATTCTGCTGTTCTGGCCCCTGGATGCAGGGCAGTGGTGCCAAAAGATGTAGTACCAACTATTTACTACAAGGGGGAAGCAAAGAGCTGCTTTTAGATGTTTCTTAACAATCAGCCTTATCATGGGAATTACTGTAGGTTTCTACAAACACATTACTATTTTAATGGTCTCATTACCCACTTGAATTAAACTATTGCAAAAATAGTAGTAGTGGCTATGATAAGAAACAAGGATTTATCAGTTTTAATAATATAAAGTGCTTTGAAATGTCATTCTTATTTTTTATGTATTTTTATTCCACTGGATATTATTCTTGTTGCCTCGAAGCCGGTTGCTGACATATATGTTTGCGTGATCAATGAGGACACAGACAATACATCACTAAAAAGCCAATACTAATCCTTTCCAATGTATTATACAGTTCTTGGCTACAAATACTTCAGCACAATAGTGAAAAAGAAGTTGCTGTTTTAATGGGAATTTGTTCCACAAACTTAATTCTTGAAGTAAAGGGGCCTTAACAAGAAAGAATGGTCAGTTAACAACCATGTTGTTTAGGGACAATGATTGTAGGGGTCTCTGAGACCAGTGTGAAATGTACAGTGCAACGTTTTGCATTTGAGTTGTTTTCACTGATCCGAACAGATAAATGCAAAGTTCAGAGTGTGCTCATGGTCACAATGCATCTTTTCTATTTAACACTGTTGCTTCATTTTAGGGTGTCTATTAAGCGTCTACCCTCTTTTTAAACTCTCTTTATTACTACTTTGAAGATTATTACTACTTTGTCCTTATTTAAGAGGAAAGTGTGTAATACGGTAATGTGCACAAATATTTTTTACCTAGCATTTGTTGGCAGATCTATGCTTCATACAACACGTGATAGAAACAACTCAAAGCTTCAAGAGGCTAAATTAAGTTATTGTATGGATGAAATGCGAGACATAAGCTTGGGGATGAATGGTCATTGTGTCCTGTTAGACATGTTTTAGTCACGGATAAACAGGCTCACTTCACAATCATCTAATTTCTGTGCTTCCAGCTTCAGATTGAATTGACTCCCTTTAAAGTAGTGTCACGTCATCAAAAATCAAAGTTGACCACTCCAAGCCCTGGGTGGTGCAGTGGCTAGCATTGCTGTCTCGGAGCCCTGGGTCTCTGGGTTCAATTCCGGACCTAGGGTGCTGTCTATGTGGAGTTTGTATGTTCTCCCTGTGTTTGCGTGGGATTTCTCCAGGTGCTCCAGTTTCCTCCCACAGTCCAAAAATAAATGAGCAGGTTAATTGGCTTGTGGGAGAATCGGCCCTGGTGTGAATGTGTTCGTGTCTGTGTTTTTCTGCCCCACGATGGACTAGCATCTCATCCAGGGTATATCCCACCTTGCTCCCATTGCTTGCCAGGACAGGCTCCGGCTCACCCGACAGCCATGACCCGGAAGTTAGAAAAGCGGTTAGAAAAAGGATGGATGAAACTCTAAGCTCTTTTTTTAGATATAATGGAAATTAGGCCGAGATTAATCTTAATGAAAATGTGAAGTACGCAGGGACTTGCATGCAAGAACTCAGCCTTCCAGGTGGTGCACAAAGAAAAGCAGCAGAGACTGGGAATTTGTATAGTGTGTGCGCCAGCATACACATCAGTCAGCACCCAGGGTGCAGGAATGGCACAAGCAGTTTGGATAAAGGCAGGCAGTGAAGGGAATCTGAGAGCAGAAAACAGTGAATAATGCAGAATGAATGCTGCATGGTGGTGCTGGGTAGAATCCAAGATGCAAAGCATGATAAGGAGAGGATTGGATGGGCAGCAACAGGGGTGGCCACATATGAAAAACTAGACAATGCAACAGCTCCAAACTGAAGCCTGCCCTCTCAAGTTAAAGGAGTGAGTCAATCTATGTCATCTGTTCTTACTGTCCGTGCCTGATTGCGATAAAGTACTTGTCAAACTCATTTACTCTCTCACTTGAATGTTTGTGCTCGGCGTATTCAAGGTGAAAGGTAAGCGCATTTGTGTGCGATGGGACCGACCCACAGCTCCATCCTCCCAACAACCAGCACAACTGAAAAGCATTGAGTCATTGGCTTATAAAGAAGGACAGGATTATAATGACCACATATTGCACAGAGGGAAAATGAAGAAGGGCCTGCATGCTTCAGTCCCAAATTACAGCATGGTAAACCACAAAACAAAGCCCCTCATGCAGCATGAATGACTCACTTTGTGTAATCTGCCCTTCTGGGAAGAAGAATAATTTAAGGTTCATTGACTGTAAGAAGTCAGTTTAGCATAATACAATATTTTGAATCTGAAGTTATTCTGGCAATACCTTCATTGCAAAGCTGATCTGCATGTATGAAACAGGAGAGAAAAAATGCCCTATAAATCACAGTTTCTGAAATGCAAAGTTGTTAGTTCTTCTTAAAACGTAGTGCAATAACTGTGTTCTTTTTATACCGCCCCATCCACAACTTGGTATCACTGATTTTTAATGAACATAGGCCCACCATGAAATCTCTTACACCTCATGTGAGAAATTAATATTTTAATGCATTCCCAGACCACACCTTTGTGTTCACAGTGTATGTCTATAGCACTAACAACAGAGCTAGTTGTTACTATGCAGTTGTCACTATGCGTCTCTCACTGACAGAACTTCAAGGTCATTGGAGCCCGGTGATGTTTAGCCAACTGCATTCCCCCTCTTGGTGAATCTTTGCTATAGCTGGGTCACAAAGTTCTTGACCTACTTGAGTAAGAGCTTGGCCTTGAGTGTGAGGCTAGAAAAGAAAAATTCCCATTAGGTGGAATGAAGTAAGAAGCCATTGCATGATTGGTGACCAGGGAGGAGGGATTGAAATGAATGCTGGGAAGCTAGGGAAGCAATGAATGCTGGGAAAGGCGTGGTTGTCATCTGTGTACAGTATATGGCTTCTATATATTAGACAGGTATGGTTTAGGGTTTTTTCTTCTCTTCTCAGCTTCTGTTTAGGAAGCACAGGAGAGGTCTTTCTACATTATGAGCCCACATGCAATCAGGACAAAAAAGGATGAAACTGTATGGCAAGGGTCAATACCAAACCCCATGACATTAACAACCGCTCACAATGAAGGAGCTAATGTATTGCTCGGTGATTGTCTTCCACTCTTCCCTCTTCCAATGGCAACTTCGGAAGATTCAGTAGGATGAGATCAGGTATTCTTGTTGACTGATCTTTCATTTATATTCCATTATCTCTGAGGAAGACATTGGCTAGAGAGATTGACCATTACTTTCCTTAAATCCAATAGACTTTGGACCAACACAGCTGCTGGATTGAACAGAAGAGTGTCTTGTATGTGGGCAACAGTGTTAATACCTCTGTCAGAGACGGGTAAACCAGAAGTTGTTTTTTTACACTAGAAAAAGCATCCAGAGCTCCGCTATTTGTATTCCACTGTTAACTATTTTATGATGCTGCTGTTCTCTGATGTCTTGAAGAAATGTTTGTGTTTTTTTTCCTGTTTTCTGTGGAGGTCTTGTGGATATGCTTACCCATACACATAATTGTCTGTCAAATTACTCCTCACTTTCTGGACTTAATTTGTTATATTTGCAAACATTATTTACTTATATAACTATTTACATATGCAAAATGTTATTTTCTATGTGTATCGTAGTCGATCTTTGACAATACCACATTCAAAGAATATTTTGTTCTAAAAAGTCTTTAGTTGAGCTAAATTCAATTAATTAACATCTTCAGGTTCTGCAGTGAACGTGCAGCTAGTCATTTGCATTTATCTATGAATTTTGCATAGCCTTACCCTTGATTAATTAGAGCGTGAAGATTTAGTGTATTCGTTACAGGACTGAGGACAGGAGAGCTTTTTTTACACAAAGAGGCTGCAAGTGTCAGGAAGAAATACCCCAGTCATGTTGTGGCTGCTGAGTCACTGCAGAGGAGGCATTCAAGTAACCTTGACATGGACCTTGAACCCTTGAAACGGTCACAGTCACTTATTAAATTATTTTGAACTTTATTTTAATGCATCTTGTTATCTAATTTAGTATTTCTGTTCTTAAGGGGTTTTTTCACATTCCGAACCTCAGCGTGATTTTAAAAGGTTATGTCATCCCGGCAGTTGCTAGACGTCCAATGTTGTGCTGCCTGTGACACCATAGCTAGTAAATGACAGAGTAGGTCATTCAACCTGAGACCACAACTAAGTTAAAACAAGAAGAAACCTTATTGTAGAGGCAGCACACTGCTCTGCTGTTTCTAATCATCTTCACTGAGATAATTTTGTCTGCAGTGATACTTGTGTTCCCCTCATCTTTTGTCCAGGTAGAGTATTAAACATGACTGGGAGGTCCGTGCAACAGATTTTTCTTTCTTTCATGAGATTTCTCTGATCAGTCTATCCATCCAATTTCTAACCATTAAATCCAATACAGGTGACGGGGAGCTGGAACCTAGCCCAGCAAGCAACGAGTGCAAGGCAGGGTAAACCCTGGACTGGATGCCAGTCCATCGCAAAGCCCACATACAGTAGATACAAAGATGCACGCTTTCACACGAGGACCAATTTCCCCCGGAGCTTATGAACCTATAGCACAGTAGGTCTTTGGACTGTGGGAGGAAACGGAAGCCCATGCAAATACTGGAAGAACATACAAACACCACAAAGATAGCACCCCAGGTCCAGAATCGAACCCGGGACCCCAGAACTGTCCTAACCACTGTGTCACCATGCCACCCAGTTAAAAGAATCAAGCAGTTCAATTAAAACTGTATAAATTGCAAAAGGCTTGCAAAATCATTCTAAAATAGTCTATTGATACAGTACTTGTCATCATCACTGCTGTTGTATTTTATAAAAATAAAGAGCTTTGTACAAATTACCAGTTTCTGGTGCAGATCACAGATTGGCATCAGTGACATGGAGTGTACTTAACACCAAGGTTGAAGTGATCTAGTTTTCACAAAACGTACACCACCCAAATCAGCACTTAATTGTAAAGGAATGCACTACATATAATCCAAAATCTTAAGACTAATACTTCTAATATTAAGTTTCTTAATAAAGTGGCCAAATGACCATTATTTATAAACAAGGTTAGCTGGCCTGTCCTACAGTATCTGCCATATTTCAAAGGTATGTATTATTTTTTAATTAATCTGCTGGATTTTGGATTTAAACACAGACTTTATACTTCTCAAACCACTAAAAGTTTTCAAAAACATATAGAGCGTGCAGTGAGTTACTCAATATTTTCTGTAAATGTTTGTATGCCTAGAGCATAACTAGTGATTGGAGCAACTTGGTTGAGGATGAAAATAAAACAAAAAACGCTCTAGCACAAAATTACCAATGTTTTTGGATCGATGGATCAGTATAATAGTATGTCTTGTAAATAAGTGTACACACAGAACAGCTCTAGCACGTTCTCTGTGCATTTTGTGTAAAAACTGTTGTTGGAGCCACACGTTTGGGTTTTAAGCTTAAGAAAGCTGCCATTGGTACAGTATATTTCTGGAAGGACATGACGGAAAAAGTTGCTGTCCTGCCACATTAGTTGCTGTCCTGCCACATTATTTGAATAAATTATACCTAGTATTTGTGACGAATCATCTGCACGAAATGTCATGCTCCACGGGCCGCACTGGGCCTTGCTCAGACCACCCAGTGAGGGACTGAGGCAGTTGGCTGCTTTTTTGATGTGTATCCAGGGGGAGAGGGGTGGGTCTGCTGAGGCTGACTAATGAGCACACTGACAGAGGACCTCTCATTGGCACAACATGACAGGCCCTTGGTCCAGATGCTTACTAGATAAGGCAGCAGATCCCACAGAAGAAGCAAAATTACAGTCTGGAGGAGCGGGAGCGATTTGGGCCATTTGCAGCCATGGCAGTTTTATGCCGAAAGATTTTGTTTTGGGGGTGGGGGAGGAGGAATACCGCTGGGCCAGCGTTGCCACTGCCGGCAACGCAGCCACAGCCTGTTTTGAAACCTCAGCCATCACTGTTTCGGCCTTCCCAGAGAGCCCTCGTCTTGGCTAAAACGTCTCATCTCCGTGTGAGTCTTCCCAGAACGCCTGGGTGTTTTGCAGATTCAGGTTCAATTACAATGCTTAAAGAGTGAGCCAGACACAAAATGCACTGCATGCTAAATTTAGCTGCTGAATGGGTCACGGTGATAACATGTAGCCAACTACTTATTTTTATTTTTCAAGTGAAATGTTGAGAAACGTAGCCCAGCTCCTGTGGAGTAAGGCAACATAAACCTATAATGTCTGTACATTTTATAGAACCGTCGGGTGAACAGACACAGAGGTCAAAATTAATAATATAGCTCTAGATGACCCCCTTTTTGCTTCATGCATAATCCGTTTATTTATTTTTTTACCTATTCTGCCACCTTTTTAAAAAAAAATGAATTGATAAAAAAGTCTTCTATTCAGGCCCAGTTTGCAACCTGTTACTTTAAAACCTGACATGAATGTTGCCATGTTTTCCTTCTAGAGATAATTATACTAGTTTTTACCCCCCCCCCCACCCAAGTCATGTGTCTTTAGACAAAAACAAGGTCAAGTTATTTGTATCCCAAGATCAGAAACATTCATCCCTAACATTTTTTCAGTGACAGGTTCCGCTTTAGGAGCCTTTTTTTAGCAGGCATTAATACAGTAGGTACTGTACAGTAGGCTTAGGAATAGGGAGTGGTTTAGTAATTTAAATGGAAAGATACAATTGTGTAGTATCACAAGGTACTGTAACATCAGAATGCAACTGATGCATGTGAGGGTAAATGGGTACCTGTGGCTGTCAGATGCTTTGGGCCTAATTCATAAAGCACCTTTTGCCACATTAACAGAAATGCACAGAAATGATACCAATTATTATTAATTATCCCCAGACTGCCAGACTACAACCCCGCTAAGTACCATAATAATACAATACATCAATCTGAGTACATCGGAAATCCAATACAGGTAAGAACAGTGGTAATACACTAATATTTGGGTTATAAAACAAGATCATACAAACAAGTCATTTGTTTAATAAAACATCTTCATGAGAAATGTCCATTCTCCCCAACCCTCTCAATGCTCTCCATAACACACTGAAATTGTGAAGACAATCCTGGCTCCAATTTGCAGTGTGTTAGTCCTGCCTGCTCGGTGGCTGCAGAACAATGTACGAATGCGTGTTGTACTTTCTGCTCAGAGAATTGAGGAGGAAAGAAAAACCACTGGTGAGGGATTTTGTGGCTTCTGGATTGCAATCACTTCCTTCCTTCAATTTTGTTTTTAATCACCTGTTGTACGAGAACGCACTATAACTCCCCCCTATATTTGGATGTTCCATGTGTGTGAGTATAAACAGGTCGTTGGACGAAGGAAGGCAATTTACAATTACCGGTACATGAGTGCGTATTTGTGGGTGGCTGAGCCTGGGTATGTACTGTAAATATCGTCTTGAAATTGATCAGGCAGGGATGAAAGGAAAGAAGTGCCTCTCTCAGGGAAGGATCTCGTTGCGTTTCCTTCTCTTGTCTTGTCTGCATCTGTTCCTGCAGAAGCTCTGCAGAGAAGGAAAACGGTTCTGACATGTGCGCTGCCCGCTGCACATGTGGGGAGGAAGTTCCCTTAGCATCTTCGTGAACATCACAGAGCTCCCCTAATGAGCCTGATTGCTCATCAGCAGGGAATCGCGAATGCAGCAGGAACGCTGATGTTCAGACCTTGTGGTTTTCATGCAGACCGGTCACATGGCTTTACTCTAGTTCCTTTTATTCTCTTTGGTATCAAACCTATGGAATAAAACCACTGTCCCCAATGACCTAATTTCCTAAATGCATGATGTTTTAACCAAACTAATTAAAGCTGAAATAAGTCCAGATCCTGATTCATCATTAATCAGCTGTGAAGTGTTTACTTTTTAATGCACTTTTTAAGTTGCTCCTAATAAAGATTTCACCTTTTCTCCTTCAGATTGTTTAAATTCCTCACATTTAATTTAATATTTTTAAAAAGTCAAAGCGTCCTGATAACGTCTACCAGGCTAATCAGAAACAGCGAAGCCTAGAGCCAGTAAGTTGTGACATTTCAACATCTTTGATCCCTTCCCAGAAGGTTTGAAGTCTTTAAGCATATGCGCTTGCAAACCCCGTTAACTTTGTTTTTTTAACGTAAATTAATGAACAGCTGCGTATTTCATGGTGCCTCACAGAAGGTGCCTCTTGATCCAGCATGGCAGTGTATTACAGTACATTCTCTATTACATCCTTTTTGATTGCTTTAAGTTCGGATGACAAAAAAAAGGCACTGAGGCCAAAGCCTCTTCTCTTTTGCTCGGCATCACCTGACTTGATCTTATCTTCAACTGTTGCTGTGCTTTGTGTTTCTCAGCAGTGGCAGCTTATTTTTTTTAAATTTAAGACTATAATAACACCTTTCGATCCTGAAGAATTGAACATGCATGATAATTAGCAGGCAATTAACAGCGGAAGGCAGCTAACTCTTCCCTGACACAAATACTCTCGTCCTCAGCAAATGGTTTGTTTAGGATAGCCTGTAGAGTTGTTCCAAGGATGCAGAATAGGGTCGTTTTTTTATTCTGGAAATAGAGCATCTGAAAACTCCCAGATTAGAAGCATCTGAATCCAATCCCAAGATTTAATGAGTCCCATTGCTGGTCCTCAACAGTACAGTGAGTTTGAATTAGCTTTCTGCTGGCATTTTTTTTGTCTCCTTGGCTGGATAATTTTATGATTTTTCTCAATATGCCATCAGAATTCCCAAATGTACCTTTGGTCATTAATTATAACTAATTCTGCAGGGTACATTCATAACTAAGGAAGTATCATGGCTTCTTAACGAAATTTTGTCCGATTTTGTTACGAACTACAGTCATGCAAATGTAGATATTTTATAATGCTGTCAAATGCAGTATAGACTAAGTTATGCAAGATGGATTAAATACAGTTACACTTGCAGTATGAAATTTCTTCAATATTTTATCTTTTTTATCTGCTGATACTGTTGTACACACATGCATTTGCCCTAAATAGTTGAAAATAAAAAAAAATGCTGCTTAATTTACGTCTACAAGATATTTCTGAAACCACAAGTAACATGTACTGTAATAGTCCTTAATTCAGTATAATTAATTCTAATCTGCCCTTTGAAAGGTATAATTGCAGCCTGTGGTGCAGACTTGAAATACATTGAAACACTTAGGCATTCAAAAATCTGGCTCAAAATAATTTCAGATGCAGAGTACAGCTTGAAGAACTGTAAGACATCATATGCTTCTGAAATGTTATACAAACGCCACATACAATGTCCTTTACACTGCAAGGAGACTTGTAGTGTCTTAGTTTGCTTTATTTTTGTGTGGTGTTAACTTTTTCTTTTTGATGCAAATGCGAACCAAACTTAGTTCAACAATGTAAATCCCCTAAATTAAAAAAAAACAACGTGTGAGGAGGAGAAGGGTGTTAAAATATCAAGCTAATCTGTAAATATATATATATATTTTCAAAGCTACGGTGTGGACTCTAGTATTTTCAGCTTTGTTGTACTGTAGCTCTCTGCTGCTGAGACCTAATCTCATCTCGCCCCCCTCACTCCCTAACACACAAATTCACACACACTCCCTCTCCTTGTATTACTGCATTTGAGAACTGCCTAATGTGGTCTGAGACTTATGCCAGAACATTCTGCCAGTTTTTTTGACTCTCCTCTTGTATGAGGGTGGCTGATTACATCTATCTCTTTGGTTTACAAATGCCAATGGAAGGAAAGGAATGCAAACTTGGGGGAGAGCTTGTCATCACACTGGGATTGTAGGCCTAGGGCTCATTACTGTTTGTGGAGGAAAAAGCAAACAGTTTGTGGGAGAAGACTGAGAATAAAAGAAAAGCACATTAAATGATTCAGCGAGGGGGGATAGCCTGCCTTCTTTCCATCACTTATCTTACCTGCGTGGACCTTTCACCTGTGGCTTCTTCTTCACCTGGGGTAAAGAAAAAGAGAGCAGAACCCATCCAGTTGTCCTGGGAGGAGGCTGGGATAGGAAAATTAAGAGCAACAGTCTCACCGAACAAATTGAATTAAATCTAAGAGCTCTTTTAATCTGATTATGAAAATTGAATTAGGCTTAAACAAAGATGTGCATAAATTGCCTGAGACTTTTAGAAATTCTTTCGATAGCATCTAGTTTCTGTCATTTTTTTCCCCCCAGTTCCCATTTTTGTCTTTTTGCATTCTTCTCTAACACTCCTTTGTTGTGTCTGATGAGATTGTCCATTCCACAACTGACAAACAGAAGCGGAATAAATTGGTGGCAGGTAGATCATAATGATCTACCACAAGTTGTAAGAGTGTGATCGCAGAAAGACTACAGACTGGTGACCAACCAGCCCACTTTACTTCTTTGCTAGGTCGACCCTATTGATTCGAGACTTTCATCAAATGACTTCTTTAAGGGTTCCAGTTGATCAGCTTCTGCCACTTAGATAAGAGGCTATTTTTCAAAGCAGATTTTCCTCTGTTTGTAATGAAAAATCCAGGAAACTGATTAATCATTTCTGATGAAAGGGAAAAGACAGAAGAAATTATATTCACCAAGTGCCATTCTAAAACACCATTGCAGCTGAGCTTCTTTGATATTACTTTTTAGGAGATTTTTTTCCTTATTCAGGTACATGACAGTAAGCTTTTGCTTACCAGTGCTACTGTGTATGCAACAGACTTTGAAATCTGCTTTTTTGCTAGATCACTGGGCAGAATATGATCTTTTAAGCATACAATACATACACTACAGTATGTACAGTACCTACTGCATTTTTAAATACACCTTCTTTTCTGTCAGCCAGTGGCTCTCAGTCCATGTCCTGGCGTACCCCTGTGTCTGCTGCATTTTGTTCCAGCTGAGCCCTTAATCACTAGTGCTAATTTAGGGTCACAGTTAGGTGCTTTTTTCTGCAGTCCCTGGTTTCAAACATATCCTAGTCAATGTGTATTATTTTCAAAACCCTCAGAACTCCTATGCAGTCACACTTCCACTTGAACTTGTTTCCTCATTTCTGACTGAACAGTTCTAAATAGGTGATCACAGGTAGGAGTGTATCGGACAATTTCAGCAGGGAGTCAGTGTTTTTCCAAATCTTGTAGTTCCAAATCTTGTCCAGCTTTTAATTCCTTGAAAACAAGGCCTCAAAAAGAAAATAAATTAGCTTCTGTTTAAGAACTCGTTTAGAGCAAAATGCAGCAGACACAGGGGTTACCCAGTAGCACTGCTGTAATCCCAAAGCTCCCAGGACTACAGCAGTGTGTACTGGTTCTAATACAAGAACAGTTTAGAAACACTAGTTTACCCAGCCAGCATGTCTTTGGAAGATGGGAGGAAACTGGAGCACCTGGCAAAATCCCATGTGAGTGCTGGGAGAGCATGCAGACTCAACATAGAAGGTGCCCAAGTCTGGAATCAAACCAGGATTGTGAGGTCACAGTGCTAACCCCCATAATGCCATGCTGGATGCATTCAGTGGTTATTTTGTTTAAGCAGAATGAGGCCTAGCATTAAAAATGGTGGTGCTGAATAGTGCAGTTTTTGTGTCTACCTGGAAAAGACTGCCAGGGGAGAGTTATTTTTGTTCCGTTGCTGGACTGCCAATGTGAAATATCATGGAAATGTATGTTGATTAGATTACCTTATAACTGTAACTATGTCACTAGAGCTTATGTAATTCAGGGCCTCAAACCGCCAGTCCTCATTTTCCAGTGTAACTTACACTTATTCCAGGAGGGCTACCTGCAATGTCATGGCACTCATTTTATTGCCAAAAAAACAGTCCTTAAAAAAGTACTGTTTCACAACATATCCCTGTTATGTTTTTACATTGTTTTGTTTGTTATGATAAAGTAGAACATAGAATGGTATAATAGAGCGAAATTGGTATTGTATGTACGGATACTATACAGTACCTACACAGTAAAACCAGTAAAATAAAAAAGTCATCTGTGATCTGAAATTTAAGCAGAAAAAAATGTTTTGTTTGTGTAAACCAAGAAAATAGCTTAATATTTTCCCCTTTTCACTATTTTACGTTGGCCCTAAAACATCAGAGTTGTGATCCTGAACAAGCATTGTTCAGCAAGAACAGCTCATGAGAAAGGTTGAGATTATTTAACCCGTTTAATTAAAACAGGCTAACTTAATTAATCTCTTCATTCCTTTTGTCTTTTTTCATATTGCATATTTAGGTAAAGTTTCCAGTACACCGTGACATTCCTCACTAGTTTACCCCTTGGTATTGAATGGCGTCACCTTTTCTTTGGCACAGTGGGTAAAGTGTTGCAGTCAAACTGCAATAACGACAGTTGCCTGTTCAAACACTAAGTTAATTAGCTGAGTGTTTCACTCAGCGCAGAACTTCCAAAAAGGAAATGGAAAAAGTAGAAATTAGCCATGAATTCAAGGTGAACACAAGGTGTGTGTGTGTGTTTTTTTTTTGAGGGCACTGCTACCTGAGGTTTTCTGGCATCTGTTAGAGATTCTCTGGAGTATTTTAAAATATATCAAAACAAATCTGAATTATTTTGATTAAGAAAACAGGTTAAAGGTTGAAGTAATTTAAATTATTATTGAATTAAGTAGAGTCAGTGAATTATCTGTTGTGCCAATTATGTCTGTAAATATAATATAAAAATGTATTCTATTATGTTTTGATTAATCACAAACGCTAATCGTTATACAGTATGCAGATATGGTTTTCACATGGACTAGTAAAGCCCATTTTTGATTGATTAAACACAAGTGACTCTGACATACTCTTTGATATCTGTGTTTTAAGCTGCCCATTTGAGTCATTTTCCCCCTTTGTTTTTGTTGTGTTGTACCATGCATTAACCTTTGAAACAGCAGCTCCTAAAGTTCCCTACATAGTCCACGGCTATACAAGACTTTTTGCTTCAAAGCACGTTTCACACACATGCACTTTCAGTGAGGTTGTTAGGGGAACCAATGTGTTTACAAACATATCTATAGCTGAAAGCATCATGGAATTTGTCACCTTTGAAATTAGCGGCCTTGGGTTTTATGAGAGGCTGTCTGCTTTGAAATCCGCTTGGTTTTGTGAAGCTGCACACTGTGCCTGCAGAGCTACCCTTGGTCAGCCCACTCGCAACATGTAGTCTGACTGAAAACTGTCACAACAGCAGCCCTTGCAATCTGGGGAGTTGAAGTTGACTGGAACATATGTCTTCAATTTTAATAGCTTTTAGTTCCCCAGATGCCCTGAAGGAGAATATTGCCTGAGAAGGAGCTTTTCATGTAAGAATAATTTGTGTTAAGTAGCTGGGTGATCTGTTTGTTACGTTAGAGCTGACAGTTTGTTTATATTTCTTAAGGAGCATGATGAATGGGGGAGAAGTTGATGCTAATTAGCCTAAATTGTTCCGAAGAATGCGGCGCACTCGGCCAGTTTGCATTGTTTCTGTTTCTTTGCACATTTGCAGTAATTGAATGGAGCTTGGACCATTCATCATCATTTCGGGCAAGGCGGAAATAAACTGGTGAAGCTAGAGGAAAGGGGTTAGGGGTAGGGGGTAGGTAGTAGGGGGAGGGGGGGGGCTGGTCTGGCTGGGGTCTGGGTGATGGAAGATGTCACTTTACTGGACAATTAGGAAAGACACAACCTGAGTCCAGTGGGGCATGAAATTAGTGTTTATTCAGAGACCAGCAAACTAAAGATTAGCAACTTTTAACCCTCTGATCTGCTTACCACCACCAACACCCCCAAAACAGGCATATGGTCCTTTTCGCTGTCCATAATCCTGGTCTGAAATGCCTGAAATGGGACAGACTAGGATCTTCAGAGAAAAGATTTGATGTAAATTCGTAAGTGGAAGTGCTGTTCCTAAAAACACATCCCTTTGGATTTCAGGAAAGCAAAATCACCCAGTCCTACGCTGAAAATAACATTGTGGTTCCATCGCTTTATAATGCCTTATTGGTCGGAAAGCTTAAAGAAATTAACATGCAATCCTGAAAGACCAAAGGAATGTGCTACTTGTGCCACTTGCCTCTCTGTTATAATGCAGCTAATTTGTGTCGTCCCAATTAAGCAAAGTTTTGAACAAACATCTGATTTTTGCAGTGATTCTAGCACGCTATTTTGTTACCGCATTGTTTTTACTAAAGCCTTGTTCTTGCTGAGAGTAATTATAGCATTTTGAGGACTTCCGAAATTCACTGTAAACTATACAAGTGTATGGTGTGCTTTTTTGTTGTTCTGTAAAACACATTTCAGATGAAGTTATTTCCAGAAGAGGTTTATCTAGAAACAAAGCATCGCGGCAGCTCCCCTTCTGTTGTGTGTCACTCATGTTAATTTGTTTCGGCTTCAACGTCTTTCGATTTGTTTTCTTCGTCTGCTATTTTTCCTGTCGCAGGAACCTCTGGAAAACTTGAGGAAATGAGTTTGGAACATTTAGCCCATAAACTGTACCAGACATATATCTGTCTGCATCAAAACATTTTAAAATTTGATCTAGAGAGGGCATGTACCATGTAGAGAGGAAATGGACATCTTGATGTTACTTAGTCTAGCCAAATGGCTTTATTATACACATAGGTTGAAGCAATAGGCAGCTTAGTTACAGGTATTGGCCATTTAACAAGCTTCATTTATTCATAAGATGTGGTTGATCCATTAGACATTTTATATAAATGTACTGGACAAACTGCAAATGCCAGACCTAATGAAAAGGAAAGAAAGATGGAACTTATTCAATGGTGTTATGATTTAAACATCACTCCCTGCAGCTTTTCTGGAGTTTTTACAGTGCTATTGAAGCAGTTTTCAGTCAGTTTCTCCTCCTGGTACCTTGTAAAAACAGTAGTAAGATGGCCAGAGAGCTTCTGTTTGAGGCGTGCTTACATTCAGACTGCTTTGGGAATCAGGAGGGTCATATTTGCCTGAATGGAAAGTTTAAAGTTATCTATAGCTAGTTCATTAGGCTCATTGATTTGGTGTGATGAGGCATTTTCAAAGTTTATAGAGGTTGGGATATTTGTCTTGTGTGGTAATAACTTTGTCATGCTTACTGATTTACTGTACATCTAATTGTTTGAAACTAGTAATTTTGGGATACATCCTTCCTGCTGCCTATGCCCTGCTACTGTTTGTAAACAAGACAGCAAGATAATGACATCTCTTAAATTTTTAAATCCCTCTTATTGATTAGATCTGTTTTTGGTTGAAGTAGTTGTATTAGGCTACTTGCCCCCATTTCAGCAACCGACATGTTGTGTTTTTTCTTCCAAGTCTAGCTGAATTCAAACAAATATTTTATTCTTCTGTTCTTTACTAACCTACCCAAATGGACGAAATGGAATCCTTTCAGAAAGCACTTGTTTGTAGTTTAATTGTGTGACTTCGGAAAGGATTGAATTGACACCGAATGCCTTGGGTACTCTTGTACTGAGCAGGATTACTATTGCAACAACACATCATCAGTCTTACAATAGTCTTATTTTCACAGTTCGTCTTGTGAAATTAATACTGTAATGTGTCTTAGTACCTTTGTCGTATCCTCAATTCTGCATCAAGTTAGAGGCCACATTAACATAATAGAGAAAGAAATTATATACATAAACCCCAAGCAAATACTTATAGTCAATCTAAATGAAGGATATATTTGGTATTATTCATAGCAGTGAAAAGTTCTGCAGCACTCGGATCACTTATAAATGTTTTTCAGATTTTTATTCCTAATATTTCTAGAACTACATTCTGTTACTTGTAATTCGAATTGAAGAAGGCCTTATATAAAATGCAAGCCAAGAATTGCTGTTTCTGTCGTTTAAATAGTTAAATACTTCCCAAATACTTTTGGTTTTGTCTGTTTGAGTCAGAATTAATGTACCATAAAAACTTTGTAACCCATCCAATATTGCTACTAAACTTCACATGTTCCTGTCCATTATCTTATCTCTAGTCCTTTCTGTGGTATGTTTATTACATTTTTCGGTTCTGCTAGCTCTGAAATTTCTATCTTGAGAATGTGGCCCAGGGTAATGGGCTGTGTCACTCCTGCATAGTAAAAATAAGATGCTGTGTTTTGATAGTTTTTCATTCTTTCAGGGTCTAATATGGGTTTTACCAGCCACTATACCTTAGGTCTTATCATTATTAATTATCATTAGCTTATGATTTTGTGAACATAATCTGAGATGCAGTGAAAGAAAAAGTGTCATTTAAAAAAAGTATCACAAGACATTAACCAGTCCATTGCAATGAACCACAAAGAGGTGTTAATGCCTTTAAGCTATTTTGAAGTAATGTGACATTTGGCCATACAGTAAACAGCAAATTCATTTTTAAACCTGTTGCTTAGAACATTGCACTGAACCTGAAAACAAGGCAAACTTACCCAACTGCTCTACTAAACCTTTTTTACAGGACCCAATGGCAAACACTTCATCTGTATTGCGTTAACGTCATAGTTTACAATATTGTAATAGGATAAACATACAGTAAGTTTTGTACTTCACTAAGACAAATGGGGCTACATTACCTCTCCTTTAAAGACGTGAAATCATTACAAATGTTGAAAAGAGCCCATTTAACAAACGGCAGCCATGGAAACCCCATTCAGAGTTTGTTCTGATTTTGAGCTGAGCTGATGTTGAATGTACAGCTTGATATCAAAGTCTTCTTTACTGTATGATTCAGAGGTCGGGCTAATTCCTGATCTGCATCGCATTTCTCTCCTAGGAGAAAAATACTTTTGGTGCAAGCCAGCATTATTTCATCCCCAATTTTCTGTGTGCTGTAAGAAACTTTCTGCAACCTCTGTCTACTGTGTTCTCCTACTGTACCAGCTGCTAGCCTTTTTTACACACCTGTGCATGTATTTTTGCTGCCAAAACACCATTGATTCATCCAATATACTCCTTTTAACTATCAAAGAAGCTGTCAAGCCAGGGATACTAGCAGCCTATCTAGCCCATACTCCTATATCAGATGCATATATGCTAAAACAGTTCCCAATATCCTTCATCATACTGTACCAATGTCAGAATGGCAGTTGAAGAACATAGTCTGAATTCTAATTAGAGCTGTCAAGTATGAAATGCGAGTGCGATTGACCTAGGGAGTGAAAATGGGAGCTTTCGGGCTGAAATGAGATGCTGTGTACCTCAGCGATTTGTAATGATCCCATTGTATAATAGCACTGACAGCCTCCATGTCTTTGTATTGCTCTTTGCTTTCCAGCTCCATTACTATGAATACAAACTGGACAGGAATTTGTACATCCTGAAACTGAGTTCTAAGTGGCAAAGCGGTACAGCTTGCCCACAGGGGCAACGTCAGGTTGTTAGTATTACCATTAGAACGCAGGCTGCTCTAGGGTAGACCTTGCAGAGAGAATTGACTCTCTCTTGCTCTGTGCTGGCAATTGATTTTAAGAAAGGAAAGGATTCCATGTCTCTAGCTTCCATAACCCTCATCATCATCAGTTGACAATTGTTGCTTTAATATTAGGTTGATCTTGAAAATTATACAGTAGTTATAAATCCTTTGGTGATGTGGTTATTTTGTCTGTTTATATTGCAAGTTCATTTCTGGGTCAAGTTTATTATGATCCTTTAATCTTTTAACATGCCTTCATGTAATAAGATCAGAACTCCCATTCTAATCAATGACACCATTTGCCTAAGGCTCTCTCTTAGCAATGACATGTATCACTGTTGTTCTCAAGACAGACTCTTTAGCATATTTATAAATCACACAGAGTGAAACACACAGAAGTGGCACGTTATAAAATACTTAGAAACTATTTCTGATCCACTAGCCATCTGACTTAACAGTCAGCTTCATTACATCAGTTTGCTGTCAGACAACTTTGAAAAAATATCAAAATCACAGGAGGTCTTGAACATATTTGTTTTCTCATTTTGCACTTACAGTATAAACAAAATGCTGCTGGCTATAGTACTCCATTATTTTGATGCCTGAAGTATATTCTAGTGTTAGAAACTGTGGGAAAATGTACAGTGAATAGTGTTTTAGTTCAGTTTGAAAAAAAAAGGCAGCATCAGGAAACTGCGCTGTATCATGGCACTAAGTAAAAGCAGATGTTGTAAAGTTTACAAAATCAGAACATTATTTTCCTGTTTCCATTGCATTTTTCTAAACACTTTGTAAATAAGCTTTGAAGTCATCCAAGAAATCCAGTCGGTTTGGTTGATAGGATCTTTTCAAACGAAGGGGGGAGCAAAAAAGTTATCAATGCTTGTTTTACTTTCAGACTAAATGATATCTCAGTGTGGTTTAGCTTTTCCACTAAATCAGTGAGGCTCTCAAACTTTAAAATTGCTCACACAGTCAGAATCGGGCAGCTTGTCTGCTTGATTGTATCTTCCCTGGCCTCACTGGGAGAGATTAAATGCACTACAGTCTGATATTTGTGTAATCGGCCCTGCAAAGATAATTTTTCTACAGATAAAATGTCAGAATAAAGCCAGCATTCTGTTAGTTCATACAGTGACCCAGGGGTAGTCCCAAAATAGTTATGGACACAGTGAAGCTCAGTGACTCACAATAAAAAGTTCAGTACAAAATACAGTTTGCTGTTTGAAAAGGGAGAGAATTTGACTTGTACTATGTTGTTCTGTCTGGAGAATGAGAAAAGTGTTCTTTGCTGTAATGTAAGAACCGAATTTCAGATTTTAAATAAGAAGGACTCTTACATTTTACACTGTTGCATATCCTACAAACTCTGCTTCAGCTACATAGTACTAAAAACTAATCGCCGTTTCTGCTTGGTAAAACATTTTTTTTTCCTCAGACTTACATATAACAGACTTCCGTTTTTAATTTGGCTGTACAGTAAAACTCAATGTGTAAATGTCTGCAATGAGCTATGAAAAAAATGCACACAAAGCAGTTCTACTGGGAACCGAGTCTTGCCTACTTTCTCTGCTGCTTTTTGAAACACATAGGTTAAATTCTGCTGTAATAGCAGTGCTCAGTTTTGCTTTCCCCATCTTTCAACACTTCCTTACCAAAAGCATTATAGACTCTTTGAATAAGGATGTTGGACTAGCTACTGTTACATTAATGTTCATGACCAAAGATGTATGAAGATTTATGAAGAAAATTAGAGCATACTTTTGGGGGGTTTGTAAGTATTGATTCAGCTAAAAGGCAGCCCTTAGTATGGTTCTGTCTTTCTTCCACTTTTACTGCCGCCTTAATTGTGAGGAGAGAAGGTCTTTCTGAGCACTTCTGCTTAATAGAAATGATTAATCTTCTGTACTACATGTGCTGAGATGACCAGTGAATATTGAGAGATAGGGATTTTAAAAATTCTGTGCTATACCTTCCCACTTGTGGCTATGATTGTTTAATTAACACTCTGTTGCCTGCATGGTGAAAACCTTGTTTCATTTCTTATTGTGACTTACAATTGTCCATTTAAAAACAAAATCCATAAGGGACACCTTGGAGCACCATATTAGAAATCTTTACACTACTGTATGGAACAAATGAACAGTTTTGAAAAGTTAATTAGTTTTGATTGATTGAATGAATTTGATTTTCTGCATTGCATTAAATAATTATTTTCAAAAAACAATATTCTGAATTACTGACACTATACTGTAAACAGGCGCCGTCTTTCGGATGAGACGTAAAACTAAGATCCTGACTCTCTGTGGTCATTAAAAATCCCAGGGTGTTTCTCGAAAAGAGTAGGGGTGTAACCCTGGCGTCCTGACCAAATTTCCCATGCCTCCTAATAATCCCCCTCTACGAATTGGCTACATTACTTTGTTCTCCTTCCCTGCTGATGCAGGATTAACGCTAGGATGAGAGAGAGAGATAGAGAATATTCTGAATTACTAACACCTTAACAAAATGACAAAGACATTGTTTGGCCATTTCTATGGTGGTTTGTTACCACAAAGCAACTCTGCGCACCCAAAAAACTAAAAAAAAAAACACTGTTCTTTTTGGAATTAAACATGTGAACATCGAGGGGTTAAAACAAATTAGAAATGTAAAAAAGGAAAAATTTTTCCAGTGATTTTGTTAATGTGTGCTCTTTCCAACTCTCTGTGCTTGAAGTTCACAAAGCAGATATTGTCTGCTTTAAAATCGAGGGAAACAGCACCTTTCAGGCATTGAACACAAAGGTTTCAGGTTACAAATGAGAGGAGACTTGTGTACTGCACTGGGACTCCATAATATATACAGTATATATTCAGTATAACAATATAATAATACATTATGTTATAGGACAATATTTTATTCTGCTGCTACAGTAATGGTGATAATAACAATAATGGTAATAGTAAGCTTGTTGCTTTAGAAGTTGACCACAAGTTCATAAAAAGGTAGAATTTCAAGATCCACTGTTGCTTGATGTTGCTTTGACACCACATATCTATTTAGTAAATTTGTCATAATATATAATTTCTTGAAAACAAAGTATAACAATGAAAAACCATTCTCTGCTTAAGACGCTGAATCATTTTTTGCTGTAAAACAGTGATGTTTTTGAGTTACTGTAGGTTTAAGAGTACTCTAATGATGATCGCACATGTGATGTATCCTGATCAAAGGAGTTGGCAGAAGTAAATAATAATCATGTGACCAATTGGAAGTAATCTATCAAATCAGACATTTGCTTAGGTTCCTCCTTCGCATATAAAGCATTGCATTGCGGTCAGTGTTTTAGTTTTTTTGTATAAGAGAAAGTTACTGGTTAGCCCGTATTAGTGTAACTCATAGGGTTAATGTCTGTTTTGTTTCCAGTTAGCATCAGGTTTTTAAGCTTAAGTGAGCTCCATCCATCCATTTTCTAACTGCTTCTTCCAGTTTAGGGTCAAGGCAGAGCCAGAGCCTATCCCAGCAAGAAACAGGTGCAAGGCCGGATACACACTGGATGGGATGCCAGTCCATCACAGGACACACACGAACACAAACACAGACATGCACATGGTCACACCAGGACCAATTTTTCTAGAATCCAATGAACCTACCAGTATATTTTTGGACTATGGGACCAGAGCACCCAGAGGAAACCCACTTGAACATGGGGAGAACATACAAACTCCAAGCAGAAAGCATCCCAGGAATTGAACCCAGGGCCTCAGTGCTGCAAGGCTGCAATATTAACCACTGTGCCAGTAAGTTCTAAGGTGCCTTTTTGTAGGGTTCCTGAGCTGTTCGCCAGTAGAAGCACCTACTGTACTGTAGAACTCTATAATGACCCAGATGTTGCTAGAAGAAGTCTGTGTCATGTCACCAGCGGTCTAGGATTCCTCGTTCAGTAGTGTACAATTGATTGCGCAACACCAGGGATCCTTCTGTGAAACAGAAAGTCTTGTAGCCTCCTGGGTGCCTGTGGGCTTGCAGTCACATCAGTCCTACTCTTGGTGCTATCTCCTGCAAAGGAGCTTGCTGAGATTCAAAATGTCTTAAAATGTCACGTGGTGTCACGTAATAACTTAGACTAATATTTACAGTATATTATGTTTTTAATTTTATTAATAACAGGTGCCTAACGAGATCATCATGAACAGTGAATATAATTTCTGTTTGCATTTTGTAATAGGATTACATATAGCCCTAGCCTAAACAAGCATATGTATGGCCTATGCATGGATTCTATGCAAACTTCACATATGCTGAGACCATTACTGTTTTCTCCATTGCTAGTACGCTGTGATTTAAGGAATAAAGCCATAAGCGGTACATCTTCCATCTGTATTAGCTCCATATTTACAGGGCTGTAGTCCAAACCATATGTGGCAGTAAATTCCAGTGTCCAGTCCAATGATAACCAAACATTTTCAATAGCGTGAGTCTACATTTGTGCCCGTATACGAGCAGGTATATCAGCGTGGGGTTCTTGGCACTAGACTTTTCAAGTATGGTTCATGAAATCAGACAGGCAATGTGAACAGGGGGTCAGCAACATGCAACGCAAATATCGTTTAAACAAGGCAAGAGCAACACAGCAAGCCTTGTCATCACTCAGCCCCTCCATGTTAAGCAGCACTCGCAGCAGGCTGATCCCTTTAGCAGTCTTGGAGAAATGTCTTTTTTTGTTTTGCAGAGTGCGGTAGACCATCCAGGCCTCTCTCTTGGCAAGGGGGGGGGGGAGGAGATGATGTATAAAGTAGAATTCTGGCATTTCCTGAAAAGCACCATTTGTTTGGATTGCTGCTTCAGCTTTTGGTGTTATCATTGGCTGAGGTGTCGGAGATGCCGCATAGGAAAATCCGGGTGTGAATTTTACTGGAGAGCAGGGAGCACGGGCCATAAAATATTTCTCCGTTTTCCCTTTAAAAACGTACGTGTCCCGTCCCCCTGCCATTTGCTAAATAGAGAACCTCCAGAGACTGGAAAGGGAGAGAGAGTGAGTGTGATCTTACCTCACACATCTGGGTTTAAGGGTATATTTTGACTCCAAGCACTATAAAATGAGTCTCAGTGCTGGTGGTACATGACATCATGACCCAAATATGTTTTTAAAAAATCATTTATTGCTGTACATAAACAGCACAAGTAACACAGGGGATGATAAAACAACAGTGCTAATTCCTCTGAAGGCTGGGAACCATCGGTGGCCCATTAGGAGACCAGATGCGAGCCCAGTTAGCTTTCTCATCCATTTCCCAGTGTCTTTAAGTGCCGGGAACACAGGCACCTTGACCACAGTTGTCAAAGCTGTGTGCTTTCCAGCTTGAGGTCTTCCTGCAGAGGTGGGGCCGAGCCAGACCAGAACTATAAAGCAGCCTATTGTCTGGGGTCAGGCTGGATGGGAGTTTGAGGGGCCACAGGGAGGCTCAGAAGGTCAACCAGAAGCTTGACCAGGGTGACTGTGGGAAACCCCTTCCGCCTGCATTTTTGGGGTGTGAGGGGGGAAGACAAAAGTGAAAGATGAGTCCTGGATAAAAAAAAGACCCAAACCGTTGCAAGTTTAAAATAAACCTTGAAGAAATAATAATCCAACAGTAATGTTGGTGGGCTGTGGATTCCCAAGTTAATTTTTCCTTTGAAAAACAAATTCAAAGTGCAGTTGGACCATGGATGATGATGATGATGATGATGATGATGTCTATGTTATGCTGAGGATTTTTTTTTTCTCCAAGACATTTTATTGTCTGAGAATGTGGTGAGTGGTAATTATAAATTTGAGTTTTGAATCTTCAAGTGTTATTTGCTCCTTCTGGAGTGGATGTAAGAGCCAGTGCTACAGTGCTGCTTTATTCCAGTTGGAGAGTGGAATATACTGTGAGCAGTAACCACAGAAGAATACCAGACGCCTTATATATGCCATCTGTTGCTAAAGGCTGGTTTTCCAATAGTAAAAAACAGACTATAGATTTGCTCAACCGTTTCAGGGAACAACAATGCATTTAAGTTAAAACTGAGATATGACCTCTCCTTAGTTTTTACTGTGAGTGATTGCACTACAACACTATTACAAGAGCAAAAGAACATAAAAGGATGAAGTGTCTCAAATAATAATGAAAAAGTTTTAGATGATGAAAGTAAAGTGGCTTGTGTATCCCATGACTCTCACTCAATGTTATATACTAAATATTAACATGGATGATACAAGAGGCAGGTGATCGTAGATAGAAGAGGGAGAAGAATAATATATATTAAAAGCACTTTAAATCTCCCAGGTCTGATGGTATTCATTCATACCAGTTGTGCTTAAACAAGTGATGTTGATTAAGTAATTACCGGCTAAAAACAGAGGTAATGCCCATTGACTGGCAAAACTGAACCAAGCAATTACAGGCCAATAACTCTTACATACTGTTTAAGTCTATTACACGGCTATGGAAAAAAATTATTAGTTCTGTAATAGGGGATCGTATGTAAGTCCATATGGATTTAAATTTAGTTGCCAATTAACCTGCACAGCATCCATCTGGTCATAAACAGACCATGCAAACGCCATATGCAAGGTACCCCAGGCCAGAATTAAACCCAGAACCCCAGAGCAATGAGGCAGCAGTGCTAACCGCCACACCACTGTGCTGCCAAGCAAAATGTACGATGGGATTTTTTTAGAAATTCTTAGATTATTTTTTTGTAAAGTTCCTTATAAAATATTAATCCTTAAATAGAAGGTTTGCTAGGCATTCAGGGAATATATTTGGAAGGAGAACTGGTTAATGGTTAATAGGCAACACTTAAATAAGGGATGATGTACAGTGATACAGTGGAGTATCACATGGATGTGTATGGACTACTACTCCATTTAATTAAATCAGTGATCTAGATTATGGTATAATTATTAAACTGGTAAAAAGGAGAATCATCAAACACAGCAAAAGAAAATTAATCGGGCAAATATCTTGCAGAGATTTTGTAGATTTTGTAGACAAGTAAAGAGTGTATCAAGCATGTAGTAAAAAACAAAGTACGCATATAAAATAGGAACTGTGATCTTGAAGAAGCTACTGTACCTGTGAATAAGATCTTTGTGTTTAAACTATGGGGAAAGTGCATCAGAAATAAGAAATGGAGAATCGGTTTAACAGGAGGCTTTTGTTAAGCTTTTTATTCATGATGTTTTGAATTTTTTTAACAAACCAAAAACATACAAACAAGAAAACAGCCAGAGAGTGAACAAAATGAATGAATAAAAAGCTGTGCTCACTTAATTAATTGTGATAATTGTTTGCTTTATGAAAGTCACAGTTGCATTATGCAGTTAATATATGTTTTGGCACTGTAAATCTATCTACTTCATCACACTCAATTCAGTTAATGTTTATGTTATATAGATTTAATGTGAATGTCAGAGAAAAGATTAAGTTAGTAAGTTGGTACAATCTATAGTAATTACATAATTGCGGTGTTACTAATACTGTAAAATTCTATAGATTGTTACTTTTGCAATTACACTCTTCATTGGAAAGTTACTGATTAATTAATTTAATGTTAATTAATGTTTATGTTTATTATTATTTTTATATTAAGGACATATTTTCAAATTGTACTAAATAGGGGTTCCTACCAACAAGTAGAAGTAGAAGTTAAAATTCCACCTAAACTAAGTATGTGTCAACAGGAGAAGCTTTAATACGTAGATGTACTGAATATGAAACAAGTAAAGGTTTATTCCATGCTCAAAAGGATAGAAAAGAGACACAATGTTTTAGCTGTGGAGCATTCTTCAGGTGTGGCGCCACAGCTAAAACGTGTTCCTTTGCCGCCTACACATATTGACAAAATTTTCACTTTATGTTGGGTTAACACTATGGGCGGAGTGGTGGCACTGTGGCTAAAGATCTGCGCCTGTGGCTGGAAGATTGCTGGTTCAAATCCCACAGCCGGCAGAGGAATCCTACTCTGTTGGGCCCCTGGGCAAGGCCCTTAACCCCAGCTGCTCCAGGGGTGCCATATAAATAGCTGACCCTGCACTCTGACCCCAAGCTTCTCTCCCCCTGTCTATGTGCCTGTGTGTCTCATGGAGAGCAAGCTGGGGTATGCGAAAAGACAAATTCCTAGTGAAAGAAATTGTGTATGGCTAATAAAGTGATCTTACATTAGGTAAGGATTATTATGCAATACAAAAACGGTTTCTGTGGCACATCACCAGGGTAAGGCCTCAAAGTGGTTTGCCCAAAGGAACTGCTTTGCCAAAGCTAGAGACTCACAAACATTTAAGTCTAAAGGAAATGATTATAATAAAAGTTTCCATTTTTTAAATTTCTCTTAAGCACGTTTTAAGTCTGAGTCATGAAGGAATTAAAAATATGGACACCGATTTTTTTTGGCCCGACAACAGGACACCCAGACAAACACCCCTGAAATCGAAATGCAAGATTTGTGTGTTTCCCCTTCCTTGGCTCATGTCCAAATGGGAAGATGGACTAAATGCAGGTATGAAAGTCATCTTGCCTGAATTCCTTTCAGACCTGAAAAGAGGGTGCCCTCGTGATTCTATCTCACCAAGGGAACAATGAAAACCTTCCTCCGGGGACCGAAGAGGAACCTGCATAAAGCCGAGAGCTAATAATAATTTCCGAAACCCGATCTGTTTTGAATTGGGTAGGCACGAGGCCGCAGACCAGGGTGCCGATGGTGGGGATGTTGTGAGCTGAATCATGTGGAACCGTTCTGTGACGCGTCTGTTGCCACACTCAGGACACCTGATGGGCTGGTGCCAAGCGCTCAAGCACGAGGTGCAGCTGTGAACACACAGCCACACGCCAGGAAACTGGCCCACATCCTAAAATAGTATCCCAGGACTGTATCCGAAGATAGTATCCCAGGACTGTATCCCAGAATTAATGTGCTACAAAAGAATAGATCTTCTGGCTTAAAACAACACGGGACATTGTGTTGTATTCCTACAAAATAAAGGTTAATGTCCCAAAAAGTCTCTTAACTTTGCTCAGCAAAATTAGTCAAACAGTATATTTATATGGTGGAAAAACAGGCCAGATATTATGAGATTTTTTATTTTCTTAGACAGCAAAGTCTAGGGTGTTTATTATTACTAGCAAAAATACCATATGTCAAATCCTCTGGCTCGGTAACTAGTTGACTTCACTGATACTTAATTATCACATTGTGAGTTTCTCAGAGATCATGTACTGTATCCCGAATAAAAACAGTGGTGCTTTTGTATGTTTCTGAGCCACATACTACAGGTGATAACACCCACCTTCTGTCCTGATCTATTACTTTCCATTTGCCAGTCATTCATTGAATAATATTTCAGTATCTGTAGCTTTCTGGAAGCTCATTATTCCTTAATTCCTTAGTTCATTTTTTGAGGGAATAGTCTTTTGATTCTTAGTTTCAACGTGTTTTACCATTACTTAAGCTTGTCTTAAGCAAGGTTGGGAAAAAAAATCTATAAGAAAAAAAAGGAAATTAAAGGGGCGACATTCACATTTCTCTCTGCATCACTATGAAGAAGAAAAAAGTTCCCATGTGCTGAAGTTTTCTTTACTTTTCCATCTATAGAAAACATTTACTTGAGATGGTTGCTCCAGGGAATGCATACTGTTATTGAAGGCTGACACTATGTTTGAGTTACATAAAAAAGCCAACACAGCACTGCAGTAAGGACCTGATTTTAGTTTTGTTTTACTTCGAAATTGTTTCACAAGTGTTATGGGTGATCATGACTTGGGTAGCAAATAATGTTGTTGCTACCTTGTTTTACAAATCATGTAATGGAAAAAGAGATGACAATAATATTATCTCTCTCTGTTCTTCACAATGGTGCTACATAGGCCATGTATTACATGCCATGATTCAGAAACAGTAGACAAGCTCCACAGTTCTATGGGCTTTATAAATTAGGAACGGTAGAGATTATGCATTTGAACCTACATTACATTTGCCTCAATATACAGTACAATGATGTGCAATGATTCTATGGTTTATACTGTAATCCAGCTGTTCCTCTGCAGTTTGTAAGCACAACTTTGAACTTGTATATACATTGGAGAATATACACAGTTTTGCTACTTTGGTGCTTTTTATCCCCCGCAAAGAAAGACCTGTTTGGATGTCTCTCCAGAGCCATTCCTTATGGTAGATACAAGCATAACAATGTTATTCTGTTCTTTCTGTCATGAGGGCTCCTTTGTAGAATTCATATGGTATCATATGGGCATTTGAATTTTACCTAATAGAGGATCGTACAATGACAGTTTGTAATTTCACTGCAAAAATGCAAATTTATGATAGCATAATTTTTATTGAGAAGATTTTAAAATAGAGCCATCCAAAATGGAGTTAGTCAAATGTGGAGTTAGTGATTAAGCAGTATCTTATGCTCCTAGGTTTAGTTTTTTTGCATACCACACTCTGAATCACATACATGTGGAAAGGATGAATTAATTTTTTTTTTGCATGAATACCTTGTAAAAAATGCAAAGACTACATTTGAATATTAGGTTGTCTTATTCTGCAGTTCAACTCGTGAAGGTGGTTTGGAATTTATAGCATTTTCGGATTCAATGCATTTAATATATCAACGCAATCGTTATTCTGTTGGAAATTATACTTTAATCTGCACAATGCTGCACATCTTGGGACTCATTTACCTTTCCAATTACCTAATTTGTCAGACAATGCTTCTCTAATGTGACAATCTGGTCTTGACTAAAATCCCATAAGGTCTTAATCTGTTATGTTCCCAGTCTTCTCATGCAGATGCCTGATTTAGTCCTTCATGTATGAATTTCATTACTTTACAGAAAAGGGCCTTTTCATTCCAAGTCTAAACGCCATTGATTAACTTGAATTCAGTTAAGCGACAACTCTGTGAAACACACAGGACATGTAGTCTGCTCACCAACCTGTAAGGAAATATGACATGCAAGTTGAAGTAACCTGGCACAATATCATAAATGTTTTTTTCTAAAGTTGATTATGTGTCTGGAGTGAGTGCTTTGCAGTGGTATTGTTGGGTAGTAAATTTGAGGAAGCTGGAGCAGTTGGTTGCTGTTTTGTCTGCTATCTTGTTTCAGCAACACAGAGAAACCTTCAAACCACACTGGGGCAATAATCACTTAACCTAAATCAAGGGCAATCAGACTGAGGACAGGCAGCTGCTTTCATTTGTTTCTGCAATCCTTTTGATTTACTCTCTCGTCAGCTTTCATTACCGGGGAAAGAGCAGCTTCACTGAAGTTTCGTAACATCAGCCAGTGCTTTCCTTACTGACCTGAGCTGTACAAAATTCATTGTCGCTGTTCCTGACTGGTCTTTAGCCTTTATTCATTTATTGAATATTTACAGTATTGAGCCGGTAAAATAAAGCTGTCTTTAGCACGCTTTGAATCATCACTGTGAATCGGCAATGCTCTGTCGTATTTCAAGATCCTCAGAGAGTAAAGTGAGGCGATTAACACAAGTGAGAACCAAATTTAAGGAATTTTATATTTAACCCAATTTCGATAAAATTTCATTCCTCTTGGAAGTACAGAATGTGGCGAATAGCGCAAAACTTTGAATGCAAACATTTTCCAAACATTTTTTCTCTAGAATTAAGTCCCATTTAAAAAGCTTAGCTACGGAAGCCACTGTTGTGACTCACTGCTGCACTTGACTCCCATCTTTGAAGTAAATATCCTGGCTTATCAAAAACTGTTGTTCCTTGCAATAACTTAAGTCATCTTAATGCAGCAGGGATGTGTGCGAGCTGTGCCCGTTCCTAGGCAATGTCACTCAGATGACAGCAGAGGTCAAAGGTTAAGCACTGCCAAAAACCTGCTAACTGCTTCTGCACCATCCTGCCATTCAAGGCAAATTTAGCATCACATGCCTCTTTCTAGGTGAATTTGTAGTTGGAATTATTTCGGGATAAAAATGATACAACGGGTGGCACTATGGTGTAGTAGTTAACACTGCTGTTTCACAGTGTTGAGGCCCTGGGTTTTAGTCTGTATGTTTTTGTCACGTTTGTGTGGGTTCCTCTGTGTGCTCCAGGTTTCTCCTACAGTTCAAAGGTTGATTAGCTTCTGGGCAAATTAGCCCTGGTGTGTGTGTGTTAGCACTGAGATGGACTGGCGTCCCATCCAGGGTGTACTCTGCCTTACGCACATTGTTTGCCAGGATAGGCTCCAGCACTCCTGTGACCCTGTCTAAGGTAAATCTGTTAGAAAATTGAAGGATGGAAAAAATTATACAAATCTGATAAATGATATCAGCAGAATCCAGCAGTATTAGAGTGAGCACCTCCAGGAGTAGCATCGCTGTCCAGTGGTACTGCAGTGCTTCCACCCGTGTGATTATAAACCTGTCTTGTGCACCTGCCTCAGGCCTATCAGGATCTTTCACAAGGCAGGTCAATGGCAGATTTCTGTTTAATAACTAATTCAGGATAGCTCAGATATGTATAGTACATATGTAGCTGATCCTCCCAGCAAGATGCCTTCGCTCCTTACCAGAGACATTCTGTACTATGGGTGAGAGTGTCATTTCAATTCAGTGGCTCTGTTATAGGAAATACTTCTTATAGCACAGTTATGATGCGATTATGAGGGTCATTGGGGCCCATTTAAGGTTAAACAGTGAGTTATTTACCCATTTCTACTGCAGCAAAAAGGTTTGAATGTCTATAAATTAAGTAATATCATTGTTTAATTCACAACAGAACATGAAAGAGTAATACACTGCAGTACAAATATAATGTCATAAATATTTCCGAGTGCTTGTATAATTCAGGAAGCAAGCTTCTAAAGTTTGTTTTACAAAGGGAAGGAACACATTATTACCCAAATTTAGCAGATGAAGAAATCTTATATTGAAAGTACATACACTATACAGTACATTTTCTTGCAGGCATTACTCACTCAAAAAAACTAATGTCATAATAATAAGATGAATAGTGCTAAGGGAAAACATTCAGAGTAGTAGACTGGATTTTTTTCTGCTTGCACTAATTGTTCCCCTAAGGAGACCCCGCAGAATGATGATGATGAAAATAAATCCTGAACTGGAAAAGTTAAAACTGAATCAAAGTCCTTGTAATGATACTGATCTCATTCACTTGACGAGAAATACTAAATGTTTGTGGACATGTTTGTCTCCCACTCAAGTATGGTAATACAAAAGCCTGACCCTCAAAGCAAATCATCCCAGATCTTGAAATTATGCTCATCAGTCTCAGAGGACTTCCATTTCAGTCCGTTCTTTAAATCGATGTCATGGTTTTAATTAGCATCCTAATCAAGTTTTTTTCCCCCCGTCTTCTTCGGATTTCACCACTGCCCTTGCGTATCTGCGCTGCACGTAATTATCATTTGTTTTCCAGGTTTACTATGATCTGCGCATGCACGCATTTGCCTCCCTCTTTTCAGATTAATGGCGAATGTGGTATTAACATTACATGCTTAATGAGACGAACAAATTATTCAGCGCTGGGATTCTAATGGGTACCTTTCGTTAGCGTCGTTACATTTCCCGTTTAATATGGTCTCCCTGAGTTGCGGTGTCGACGGGAAACAGCCGAGTAAACGTCCGTCTCCCAACAACAAACCGGGCAACTTTTACGTTAGAAATCAAATTATGTGTCTAGGTTTTGCACTGTAGAGACCTCCAGTGCTCAGTTCCACTTAATTTCTGTATTATACTTCTTCCGTCTTTTACTTTATCTTAACAACCTGTGATATGGCATACAGCATGTTCTTAATCAACTAGACATTGTAGCACTAATTTATCTGGGATAAAGATCTTTTATACACTTTTTTTTTCAGAACACAAATGGCCTTGTGCTATGCTTGCCCTTTCCCTGAATTGAGCATCTGATATTCATTTTGTGTGGAAGACAAACACACTGATGAAAATGCCTGTACCGCAGGATACAGTCTTGGACTGAGTGAGGCATTTCCATGCTTTTGTATATATTTAGAACATTATATGTTGCTGTGCAGATGGGCCAAATTTAAGAATTAAATAGAAAATTGAATTTTATATTATGTAAACAAGAACTCCATGGGAAGAATGTATAGTTTAGTCTCGTTCCTGCCAGCATTTTTCTCTGGGAATATCGACCTTACAGTTTTTTTGTGTGTCACTGTCAGAGAAGGGACTGTTAAATGGTTTAAACAGCTTTTATCATCCTGTTTTGGAGTGAGCTGGGTTTCACTTATGTATATAGAGCAATATTTAAATGGATTGTAAAAGCATCACTTACATATTGCTTAAGTAATGGCATAATTTTGCCATTGTCATTGTTGAACGTTTTGTCCACATTCCTTTGAATTCATTAAATTTATTGAAAGACAAAAGTTAGTGGTAAATAGCAGTTCTTTCAATATTAATGTCCATCTATTCATTTTCTAACCTCTTGTTCTAATTCAGGATCTCTAATTCATTAGCTCAAACTGGATTGAGCTGGATTGGGCACCAGTGCTTTGCAGGGCATACACAGAGACGTAAACACACACTCACACCTACAGTAGAAGCCAATTAACCTACCAGTATTTTTTTTGCACTGTAGGAGGAAACCCTTTTGAAAACAGGAAAATGTCCAAACTCTACACAGATACTGTAGCACCCCAGGTCCAGAATTGAACCCCAGCACTGCGAGGCAGCAATGCGGACCACTGCACCACAGTGCCCCCTATTTTTAAAGCTGTCTTTATTAATATCACAAACATTCTGGGACAGAGTACAAATTGTCCTCCATTGCTACATTGCTTTGTGAGAACGAAAAAAAAATCGACCCGATTCTAATCTGAAAAGCCCCTTCAGTGACAAGCCCTTCAGAAAGCATTCTTTCTCCTTCCACACACATAGCTTGATTGCAGAATATTTAAGATGAAATTGCACTTGAATACATACACACTTCCAAGATTTTAATAATCAAATGCTGTCATCGTTTTATTTACAGTACATAGCATTATGAAAAATAGTGTTTCTATTTCCCTAATTAACCCCACATTGAAGTGCAAAACTGTAAACTTGTTCAAACAGTTTAAAAGCCGTCCTGTGCTGGAGCCTGTTCAGCCTGCTGCTGAATTGCTGTACAGATTAATTTCTGATTTTCAGTTCAGATCTCCATACCAGTGCTGCCTGTTCTTGGTAAAGTTGAGAATGATCATTGGCTAGTGCAGAATGCCTGTTCCTCCAATGCCTGTTCCTCCAATGTGGCAAAAAAGAATTCAGTCAGTTGATTAAGTTAATGGCTTGGAATTCCTAAGTCAATGAACACTGTAAACTTCTCATGGGCAAGTGGAAAGAAAGACACTAGCTAAGATGTGGATCAGTCTCAGCAACAGTGGAGTTTTGGGAGTTTTATTACACAGGGGGTTTTGCAGTATGGACACCTGCTTGCTGTGAACTGACCTCTAACCATCCAAATCCTTCCTCACAGTTTGCTAATGGGAAACTAATTGATCGGTAAAGTCCAGGAAGTGTGGGATTAGGATTGAAGACCTTGAGGTCACAGTCTTTGTATCCCACACTAGCCTTTGGTGAGCACCACCAGGTCTTCACATACGGCCATGTTGATATGCGCCATTTGAGAAAATAAACACAAGGACTGCAAACAAGAAAGGTCTCATTTCTGTTCTCTAATACACCTATTTTCTTGAGGGTCAGATTTATTCGATAAGATTCGGTTCTGTCTTTAGAAATGTGTTTTTCCTGTAATCGGGGCCGTCTGATATATTCAAGCCAACTAGGCAGTCCTCTAGGTTGCCAAATTAAACAGGGTGCCAAATTTGAATAGAAAAAATAGTTTAAAATATGTATTTAAAATTATTTTAAAATATGAAAAAAGATGTGATTATTTCAATTCATGTGTGTGTAAGGAGGGAATATGAATTATAATCCATTTCTGTACATTTCTAAGAATTTTATCATACATAAAACATGCTTACAAGTCTGTAAAATCTGAACTTCAGTCTCACTGTGTCGTCACTGCACTCTGCAAGGGTACACTGCCATTGTTCTTTGCAGTGCTACTGTGTTATCAGTGGTGTAGCCAGGATTTCATGTTTGGGTGACAGGGACACCTATAGTGTGGCATTTTTAAAATGACATTATTTGCCTTCTAAAATAGGATGTACAACTTAAAGGTATGCTACTATTCTTCTCTGCATCATAATGTATTTATAATTTAAAGTAACAGAACAGCTTTCACCGTGCTGCATGGGAGTGATTTTGCCAACACCAACCATTTACAATATAGGCTATGTATACACTCTTTAAAAACAGTTAAGATGCATTGTAGTTTCTTATGTTTGCATTTTCTTTTGTTGGTAGTTGTTAGACAATATGGCATTTTAGCTGATGCCTAAAATGGGGTGGCAGCTGGGGTGGCAAAGACTTATTTAGCGGTGGCAACTGACACCTCTCTGGGTACACCCCTGTGTGTCATTACCACAGACAAGTGATATCGTAAGTTAGCGTCTCCCAGATTTATAAATCCAGAATGTGGGTATTTTTAAGCTTAATTAAATCTTAGCTATACAATGCTGTATAGTTAATAACTGGCTTATATGTAAGACTCTAAAAGATGCTTTTGTTATTTAATGAACACGATTCTTTTACCGCAGAAATATTGACACATCCTATGTTGCCGCTAGCTGTGTCTAAAAAGCCAGTTCCACACTTTTGTCTTCTCAGAAATTGATAACTTAAATACCCCACTTACTGGGGAATCTAAATCCACATTGAACAAACTTCAATATGTTCAGAATTCAGCAGCCAGAATCCTGACCATTGCAAATGATCACATTACTCCTGCACTGGCTTCCTGTCAGCTTTCATGTCATCTTCAAAATCCTCATGCTCACTTATAAGGCTCTAAATAGCTTGGCACCTCAGTACCTGTCTGACTTATTGTCATCCTTCCTCACCTCATAACCTTCCTTTGTTAAATTTGGGTCTCCTGTCTATCCCCCTAACCTGTCTACATACTATGGGTGACAGGACCTTCTCATGCTATGCCCCTAAGCTCTGGAATTCTATCTTTAAGGGTATCAGAGAGTAACCTTTCCTTCAAATCAAGACTTAAAACCTCGTTTTTAGAAGGGCTTTTATGTAATTGGTCCTGTGTCTTCCTTTGCTTTCATTCTGTATTCCGAAGTAATTGTGTAATTCTGTTATCTCCTTTCATTGTGTTCTTTTTCTCTTATTGTAAAGCACTTTGAGGAGCCGCTTTTAAATGCTCTATATAAAATATGGTTTATTATTATTAATTGTTAGGATACATTGGATAACATTGAGCTTAAGAGGTCATAAAATTAAAAACAAACAATAGGTAGAATCTGAGCTCTTTACCTAGCCGAGGGTGGACTGTGTGGACCTTGTTCTGGTCTTGGGTTAGGTGATGGATTTATAGAACAGGCTCCCTTTCACTTTTGGACATTCAGGATTAAAACTGCGGAGCGGTGGCACTGTGGCTAAGGATCTGCACCTGTGGCTGGAAGGTTGCCAGTTCAAATCCCGCAAAAAATCAAAAACAGTTTTACAGTAAATTCCTAAGTTGCTGTCTGTCAGTATTTCACTTTCTATATGATATCCACAGCTTGTGAAAGAAAACAACAAAACAGATAAGGGAATTGTGTAAAAACTGGAGTCAACACTGACTCTTGGAAAGGCTGATACTGCAGATTTGTGGGTAAGCTTCATACAGTTTCAAGAAGTCTTCAGACATTCCACTTCTGGAGAAGTACTGAAGTATATTTGTGAAAACATTTTCATAGTTCTTGTAACCTTTTAACTTTGCTACTTTCTGTAGATACTGGGGTGCATAGCTTCTCAAACCTAAAATTAATAAAAATATACTTGCTTTGGTATAAGACATAATTGTCGGACTTGTCACAGTGTTGAACAATTTGAACACACAATTGAACATCACTGGAAAACTGTATCTAAAAGAACAGACAAATCTGCAAAATTTGCAAAACATAAGGGACAAAAATTGTTTTAAGAGGACAGAATATTTTTTGTATTTGGTAAATACTCATTTAAAGTGCATTGAAGAGGTTCCTTATTTCTTTCTATATATTTTACTTTCATGATAATGGCAGTTTAAGCAAACTAGTTTGTGATGACTTTAGATTTGTAATAAATTTATAATTAACATTCTTAATGTTAAGTTTTTTACATGAAATAGGCCTGTAATGTTATCTAGCTGGTGTGTAAAAATCTCTTCTGAAAATGTTCTCTATTTTAATTTATCTTAGAAACATTCGTTGAACTAACTGAATTATTCAACCTTGGTTTTAAAATGACTTATAAAAAAGTAAATAAATAAAGTTTTACTGACCAGTTTGGCTAATGGAAGGGGGGTTCACCTATGACACAAGCGACCGGCAGGTATTCTAGGGCCTCCCCTGCCTATAATCATAGCAGAAGGCCACAGGTTTATGGCAAATCCACTTGTGCTTTGTTTTAAACAGGAGAAAACAAAGCACTGTGGCTACGAAGAATTCTCTTCGTAGATGTACTCTTCATCGAGGAACGCAGCATGCAGACACATTTTATTTTTAAGTTGTCTTTTTGTTCTCTCTTGCTAAGAAGAGCCAGTTGCAAATCCTTCCTTCCCCTTCAAACCGCTAGAGCATTTGGAAAAAGTTTTTGTAATTATATTTAATCATACAGCGTGGTACCAATCAGGGATAGCTCGGCTGATCACATTTGCGTTTGTTTCAATTTTTCCACAATGTGTTACATTATTGCTGAGTAATCTGTACAGGCTGCAGAGACCCTGGCCACCTGGGTGATCTAGACTGAGTTAAAAGGTTGAAGTTAGTGCTTTCTTTACTCTTTCTCCTACTTGTTCTCTTTTTCCTCTCTCACGAGAGAAGAGGACTAGGGTAGAGAGTCTTATTTTTCTGGCATTCTGAGACACATGCTTTTGCCAAACTGGCAGACTTTCTCTAGCCTTTCTTTCAATGAATGCTTGGTACAGTACAGTATGACAAAGGCATAAGAACATGACAAAAGAGAAGAGATCATTTGATGTACCTAGCTTGTTTGTTTGCTATTAGTTATGATCAAGTAATTGCAGCAAGCCATTTCCTAAAAGCAGCTAGAGTATACATTTCAGCAACATGGCTAAGTAGCTTGTTCACTACTCTCACAACAATTTGTGTAAAGAAGTGTCTTAGTTTTAAAAGCACTAAACAGGCAATAATGCTCATTGTGTAATTGCATCACATCAACAAAACATGTCAACAGTATTGACCGAGACTCTGTTTGTTAAGTTAGGAATAAAACAAAAGATTTTGACCCAAGAAGTGCAGTAAAAAATAGTTAAAATGGTATGTATGGTGCTTTAAAACAGAAAAGCATGCCAAAAATCTTTCATTGTGCTGAAAGATTGATTGGCCCCCAAAGCATTCAGAGAGCTTCCGCATAAACAAACATTCAAACCTACAGTATTTTATTACTTTTACATTTGTTCTGAGCCATCTTTTGCTCAGGTTTGCGTGTGTTCATAAAAATCTATATTGCTGCACTTTCATTCATCCACCATCTGCTAAGAGAATGCAGTGAGAATTCCCTCCATGGTAAGCGGCCCATTAGCGCTCAGCTGACTGGCCACCCAGTTCGTGTGAATGGACTGCGCCATGTTTCCTCCCTCCGAGGGTCATAAAGGATGGCGTGTATGGGCCTGAAGCACCTCGGTTTTCAGCGCTGTGAAAGAGAGCATTATTGCTGCTTTCCATGACCTCAAGTCAGAGCTGTGGGCCTTGCGGTGGCCAGTATCTTGCAGGAGTTGTTTAGACAACAGTGGTGCACATGTTTCTTGAAATATGGCCCCCTCGCTTGCTTGGGTGAATAGAGCTATGGTATGTGTTCTTAAGAATAGACAGGGCCTGATTTATTCATATATTTAAATGATTGATTTAATGCTGTAGCAACACTACATCCAGTTCAAAGCTGAAATTAGAAAATAAACAGCCATGTCGCAGGTTATTTACTTTTTCTGGGGGGACTGAAATATTTTACAACAAGCTTTTCTATTTGGGAGCGCTGTGGGTCTGTTAACTTAACCTGAGCTGGACTGTCCAGTCTGATGTTCTACCCACCTGTCAGGGCTATCTCTTGCATTGATGCATAGGAAGGTAAAGTTTTATTTTTGTGAAAACAAATATTCTGTTTCCGGTATTTTTTTTCTTCAAATTTTAGATTTAATTTGAGAGATGTTAGACATTTGTCCTCTTCCTTTATGTTGTCACGTGAATTTTATTTTTTAGTAAACAGGGCCCACCTAGCCCATTTGGCAGTTAGTAGTAAATTGATCCAACGATCTCATCCAGTTCCACACTTCTACAGTCCGCGGGGTAGAAAACTACCTTATGTTTTCGGTTGTAAATGCAGTTCTGTGTAGTTTCCATTTAGGTTTTTCTGGTTTGTGTTTCACTGTTCATTTAGAGGAAATCCACTTGGTTGACTTTGTAAATCATTTTGAGGGCTTTGAATACTTGTATTCAAATATTCAAGATCCCTGCGTAGTCTTCTCTCTTCAAGAATAAAAAGGTTCAGTTCCTTCAGCCTGTCAGTGTAGGACGTTCCATAACTCCCAGAATTGCTCTTCTCTTGAGTGATTCCAGAACAGAGCAGGCATGGAGCCACTGGCTTTCCTGGCAATTTTATTATCTTTTTTGCATATGATATATTTATCTGTCCAACTTTTAAAACAAATTAGGTGAAATAGAGGATTTGAATTTGCAGTGCACTGCTTTTTCAAACATCATCTTAGAAAGCTCCAATTCTTATATTGTATTGCAGATGTACATTTGTTACAAAAAATTAATCACTTTCTGAAATAAATAATCAAAGCATGTAATAAGCTTAAAATACCATATAAAGTGAGTTAATTTTACTTAAATTAACCTTGGATGTGCAGTAATACACGCTTATGCTATTGAACATTGAGCTAAACTACAACATCGCTGCTCATGACTAATTCTGTTGTCGATCCACAAAATGTATTTGTTTCCCATGAAAATGCAGTCTGTCACCTTGGTGATGTTCTATGGTTTTATCAGCAGCACCATTACTTCGGTGACTAAGAAAAATATATTCAGATTATATGGCAGGCGATACAGAAATTTTTAGCTCCATAGCTTTGTTTCTGTTTCTGCTATTTCCACAGCTTTTTAACAGAGCTTTGAATTTTTTATTGAGACTTTGTGCGAATAGTGTGAAAAGAAATGTAAAAAAAATTAGATTTGGAAACAGAGCTTTCTCAGATTTCATTTTACCAAACAAATTAAAAGCTTGGAGCTGTTTTAAAGACTTTGCAGAGAAGATGGGCGTTCTTATTCAGTCTGGAGTTTACAGCATTAATGCATTCTGATTTTTGTAGAAATTCACTGCAAAAGTCTTTTTAGTGTCTGGATTTACATTATACTGTATTAAAGTCAGATTGTATCAATACTCTTTATAGAAAAACATTTGAGTGATGTGGTTCACTTCTAAGATTTCAACTCACATAACTATTACTGTAAGAAAAACAGATTTTATTTTACATAAACTCCCAACTCTAAGAAACAGCACAGAAAACGGTTTTCAGGAATATAAAACCTTTTGCGATTTGGTACGTTTGCAGTGAAGTGGACTCTCCTCTTTAAAAGTACAGCAAAAAAAAATGATTGTGTAATGAAAAGTAAAAGTAGAGGGAAGGACTTTGACTCTACTGGCCTGTTCTCTTTTTTTTCTCCTTTCTCCCTTTTTTCAGGGGCTGGTGAGGCATAAGCGAATAATTAGGCAATTGCCTCCTTGATTGAGCTCAATAGGAAACATTTCAATTAGTCTAAAACTACACAAGGAGGAAGTAGGCTTTTACAAAGGGAAACATTCCTTGTCATGCAACTGTCAGGCTTTTGCCCACACTAAGAGATGGGATTAAGTGGATATATGAAAAGGAAAGGCTAAAAAAAAGGTAAAAAAAGACAGCAAGAAATGATTGCGGTAATTATGTCTATATTTAAACATTGCCTCTTCTGATATGATTTGGTCATGATCCCAGTCCAGATAACACAGGCCTTTCAGCCCTCATGCCTGTAACAAATTACTGCCTTCTAGCCATGGAAGAGGTTTGGTTCCTGGAAAAAAGACATTTAACAACAGAACCTTTTTCACAGCCGAGCGAGAGCTGGGGGAAGGTTTTAAAAAGTATTATTAAAAATCTCTTAAATGGTATACATTGGGTTAGGATTCTTTCAGTGAATGTAAACACCCAGAGCACATCACTGAGCTTCAGATGTCTGGTAAATGCTTAATGCCTCATAAATGGGCTGTCCCACCACAAACAGAGGGATAGCGAGGTGGGGTCAAGGGTCAGAGATCATAGTTATTGTAATTGTAGAGTCATTTAGCCATTTTCTCTTGCTAGTGAGTTGTAACATGTTGATTCTGTGAGGCAATCAAACACTTGACTTTTACTACTGTTTTGGGATTGCCAAGTAGGGTGATCTGCCGCTGATGGAAAAAAAAATAAAAATACAACAAAATTATTTCCTTGAATTATTTAACTCAAAATCCAAGGTGAAAATGTGAAATCTGCATGTTTGTTTATTGTGATGGCAAAATAGGCTTTTAATTCCAAAAAGGAGAATCACTGTGCTTTAAAAAACCTGTACATTCATTTGATATTCATTTATTGGAAAAGAAATGCAAAATACATTTTATCACTCTTAAAGACAGAAAACTGTTAATATTTTAGGATTTTTGTTTGTCTGTATTTCTAATTTGATTTAACATACCACAGCTTTTACAAAAACAAATAATACTGTGTCAAATGTAATTACTGGGCTATGTTGGCTGCAAGGTGAAAACATTTTTTAACTTAGTTTTTAAAAGCCTTTGGTAGCTGGTTTACAAATGAAAACTAACTGGTCATAGGTTCCCATTGATCAATTAAACTACAGTATATTGGATATTGAACATATTGTCTTTTCATATAATAACAGGAAAAAATAAAATGTTGTTTAAATAAAAAGCACTGTCCTGTCATGAATTAGAACTTAAGTAAAATTGCAAACAAAGAGCATTCAGCCTATCTTGCTTGTTTGGTAATTAGTAGCTAATTAGTAGCTAAAAGAAACCAGAGCATTGGCTTCAGCAACATGGGTAACTTGTTCTATGCTCCCGCAACCCTTTGGGTAAGGACCCTTTGGGTTCCTGTTCCTGGTTTTGAAATTCACTGCCACGTGTTCTCTAGTTCATGTTTCAGTCCACTGGGTTGATTTTGTCAGTGCCTTTGAGGATTTTGAATACTTGTATCAGGTCCCTTTGTAACATTCTAAGTTCAAGGCTATACAGGTTCAGTCCTGTAATACACGATCAGTCCTGATCAGTGTAGGACCTTTCCTTTAGCCTAGGAATGGAGAGCCCTGGTTGCTCTTCTCTGGATTTATTCCAAAACATCTTTTCTATAATGTTGTGACCACAAGTGTACAGAACATTCTAAACATGGTCTTACAAGTACATTTTACAATTTTAAGTTTTCCCTAAGTGATGTAGCTTCTTCTTCTTCCTCAGCATTTCCCATTTTGTGTTTGTAATTTTAAATGTTACTATCTGCACGCAAATCTCTGCACTTGTCTACATTAAATATTATTAAACGCCATCGGGTGTTTGGGTAGTCGTCTTTTTATTTACATTTTTATTTCAAATTTCATTTGCTGTTTTTCCCGTGTTTGCGAATCCCCGATGCTTGTCAAGCAGTTTGTTAAAGAGAATGCTGCAGGTCTGTCTGGAAGAAATGTCATGAACAGCAGACAGAGCTAACCTCTCGTCAGAGTCACAACAGGCTTTATTTGCCCAGATGTCTTCCTTGTTCAGTACAATACACAATGCCTGCGTCTCTTGATAGGGCCCCTTTCAATGCTTTTACCACATCCCCTTTACGGAAGATTCGCTGGTAGATCCCAAACAGCAGCAAAAACCGTACGTTTGTATGGTAGCACTGCTCTGCGACTGTGACTTCCTGCCCTGCTGTTCTGGGAGGCTTCACTACATTGACCATGAAATTGAGGACTTTACCGCTGCCTTCCAAATCAACTCACTGCATGGCAGGCCTTGCTCTTAATCTATCTAGACTGATTCAGCCGCTGCCTGTTTCCAGAGGGGTTTGGTGTATTTGGAGTTCTAGGAGGATAACAGTATCTGATAGCTTTAAAAGAGTGTTTGCTGAATTGATCATTCCTGTTGCTACAGTAATTGCCTTACTTTCTGGTCCATGAACATCTGTTGTATTGTTGCTTATTACTAACAGAGGCTGGAAGAGGGTCCTGGCAATTCCCAAATAAGTGAAAACTATACTGCAGCACAGCTTACAGGCACTATTGATTTATTCATAATGGATTTATTTGTTACATAGCAGGACACAGAGGTAACAAAACACCGTCAAATGATTGTAATCCGGGCTCCTTATAATGAGTAAAGTTTAACAAAATACTGTAGCATGATGTAAATCTGCAATGTGTTGTACCAGCTTTGTGCCAGTTGTGAGGCATAACCCTGCGTTTAGTTGCTCAATAATTCCTCTTTGATGACAAACCATGTCCAAGGCACATATCTCAAACTTCAAACTCACCTCAAAAACAAAACCATCTGCATCAATGCCAAAACATCCTATGAAAACCAATATTTTGATATCTGACATCGGTATCTTAACATTCATAATGAATGAGCCGAGAGTTGACTTACAGTATACTTGAAAACAAACATTGGTTTAAAAATCCAAGAGAGGTCTACCTGTTACTAAGAGGACAGACACCTTCCATACCGTTCACCTCCTACCCAAGGAGAGTCTGGGTCAGGTGCTAGTCCCTAAAAAAATCGGAGAGCAGCACAACGTGGCTGGACCTGTTGATCCCAACTCTGGGAGGGTTTGTCCTTTATTAGAGATGGGGTATTTTCCCAGATGAGCCTCTAGGGATTCTGTTCCATTTGCCACAGTCTCTTGATTCCTCTTAGTTCTTAAAAAAAGGTTGTGGGATGGTTGTGTATTTATATGATGTAACAGAATAAATATTGTTAAGTAAAGTCATGATTTTTCTTGATAGAGAAGAAATGGTTCTTTGCTGTGTGGAGTTGTCTTGAGTAAAGCTTCTTTCTTACTTTTATCTGATGTTGAACAGAAGCACCTTTTCATGGACAGCAGTCATTATTGTGTTAGATGTTTACTTTGAAGAGAAGTAAGAAGTAAGTCATATTTCATACTTTTAACGCAAGTTATTGTCATGTTGAACCAGTATTTATTGAAGAGTGTAACTTAGGAGTATCTGCTGGCGATACCTTGATTCCCTGTTGATGGGTGTTAACGAAACTTTATCCAGTAGTTTGGATGAAGAGTTGTTATTCTGTCTTCAGATTTAACAGCATTTAGACATTCAATGATTCAATGTTTGGTGCCGACATCATTGGATTTTTGCAACAACTGATCATAGTGACATTCGTTCATAACAAAAAATATTGACATTACTGAATTTCCTCTGTGTGTATGTGTCCCATGTGAAGGCTTTAGCTTGCTGCAACCCTCCATAGGATGAAGCGACTAGAAAATAAGGTCGAAAATACATTTTTAGAATGAATAAATGCGGTCAATTGTACACGTCCACGTCATCATTCACAAATCCGTCACTGCACAACGTTACAAAAACCAGCCCAGAATTTTCTTCACTGCTGGTCTGAAATGAAAGTTTGTGCTCCGTGACAGAAATCTTTCTCCTCATGGGGAAAAAACAACAACTTTTTTTTTTTCCAAAAGCAGATACAGAAATTCCTATCTTCGCGACTGTGGATCAATCTTTATTAATGCTAGGAGTCTGCAATAAAACGCTAACTCCTGTTGACACAACACATCGCTGTGAGTTATGGAGACTGCAGCAACTTAGATTCTGTTGGCAAATTTATTGAGCCTGGAAATACTTTGTTTGCCTGAGGTAGAGAACCATTGGAGGTTTGCACATCCGTAGTTATAATTTAGCAATTTGTGTTTGTGCGCCATATGACAAATTGACTAATGACTGCCCTGCAGTAAAATGCCAACTTGGCATTCCATGTGCTCTAAACTGTTATGCTAAGACTCAGGTGTACCCTCTGTCTAGTAATGAGCATAATTTAAGAAGGATGTGTGTGTGTGCGTGCTTTGAGAATGAAAAACTAAAAAGCAGTACATGAACAAAAATCTCTACTTGGCTGGCTAGAGAGATACTCAGCGTATTTTCCAAAATGTATTTTGGGATTTCTTGGATGAAATAGTTTGCACTTCCTTTCTAACATGTTGAGCACACCATATTTGTTTTTATGCAAAAGCCTACTTGTATTGCTCGTTTCACTACTGCCACTAGCACTGTCTTTGTGTATCTTAATTGCTTGCCAGGGTCAATAAAATTCTTTGGTCTTGCAGCGGCTGTACAGCAGCAGGCAGGAGATCTGAAAATGTCAAATTTTGTACTTTAACGCTGGTGAGAGACTACACATCGCTTACATTTGAAGAGAAAAATGCTTTTCCATTTGTGGAACATTTCAGATGCGTGTGGTGTTCTCATATGGAGTAGTTTATGGGGATTAGGAAGTTCCGTTTCATCTGTACTACTGTGCTTTCTCACTTTTGTTGTATTGCTTTGAAAATATGCACAAGGACCCCCCTTAATTTTGCATTGACATTCTAGACTGTAATTAGACAAATGCTTGAGATGTATGTACTGTATTACATAATGACATTTCATCACTTAATTCCAAGAGACTCATGGCAGGCACTACAATTTTATGTTTAACAGTCACGTCGTCTAGAAAGGGTCTGTGTTATAGACCACAAATGAAAGTTGTGTGACCTCTTCTCACTCTGTGTTGCATCAGCCCTGAACCCGATTCTCCACACCCTGTTATTTTCCTTGAGCCCCCTTTGACAGAAGCTGCTTGGCCCCAAACCATAGAGGCTGGAAATGAAAGGAAGGCTGGATCTAAAGGCTGATAATGTGTGGGTGTGTGTGTTTTGAGGGAGCGTGGGGGTGAGGGGTGAATGTGTGCAAGTGTGTGTGTGCATGCTTTTTTTTTTTAAAAAGGAAAAGTCTCATGTTCATATCCTAACTCGTCCCTGTAGAGGGTCAATTGCAACCAGTTGGCCGACAGTCTAGTCCAAAATAAACATTTGGAGAGAGGGAATTGCATGGGCAGGTACCCTGGGCCTCTGCTTGCAGTGTCGGACATGCTTTTCTTTTTTTCACTCTCTCTCTCCTTCGCTCTCCGTGTCAAACTTGCCGACACACTGCCCTACAGGCAAGGAACTGCCAAGGTTTTCTTAAGATGATCCAAAATGCATCAATAAACCAGTGCCGGCATTTCTATAGGATTAGGTATTTTCCTGGATGGGTCCCTGCATGAGGGCCTTCAGTGGTTTGGGTTGTTTATGAGGGCTAGGTGATTAAAAACAAGGCCAGCCTCGCTAAATTGATATTATATATAGACTAAGAAAAAAGGGTCATAACTCACTTAGCTCAAGCTGTAAAGCAGGGCTTTTTCAAAGAAATTATGAAAGGCAGCGCGTTAAAAACGCATTAGTCATTCGGGACAGCATTCTTAGCTTTTTTTTTAATCTACCAAGCCCAGTTGTTTAAACTTCACCTGGTAATGATCAGCATATATTGTTGCTAACCTTTTATTTTATTTCATTGAAATTGACTTTGTTAACTTACAATAGGATTGTTTTTGACAATTCAGTTCTAGGAATATTAATCAGTGGCAAATAAGATTGTTGCCCACTTTTATTGTTTTATTCATGGCATTGTTAAAAAGCAGTTGACTTAAAAAGGTCAACATGAACTGTATATGTTTTGAAAGTGTTTAAAACTATGGGTAAACCACATGGAGTTACAGACCCATTTCTCCCTCTGCCTGTTTCAAGTGTGGTAGCTGTAAGTGATTTTGCAGCGGGGATGGATAACAATCGTCTCGCTGATTTTCTCCCTGGGACCACATGAAACTCACTTTATGTCTTCCTCGCAGTGGGGCGGCAGGCCTCTCTGCCAGTGCAGTAGGGAAAAGACAACAGCAGCGACGGCTCTAAATTCGCACATAGTCGAGACCGCTTCATTTGGTCAGGCGCTGGTCTCTGGATTCCGAGGTTGTGCTATGAGTTCTGCAGAGACGAGCAGCTAGCGGGGGCGAAGGGGGGATCGCGCTGAGCGCCACCGAGGGTCAGCGAAATTTACAGTGGCCAGCTGTCTCTTCAAAGCCCGCCTATTTGCTTTAAAGCTCGTCAAGGTGGAAGGGGCCCAGAACCCTGGCAGCCCCTCCGCAGTGAGGGGAGAGAACATCCTACAACATCGACAGTTCCACCGGTAATTTCCATTCCCCTGCCCATTTCTCTTTTTTATTTTTTCTCCCACATAGCCTGTTTTATATTCCCTGCACCTCCCAGTGTTGGCTTGGGTTGGTGAAAAGAACATCCAAAACACTGTGTAGTTTATAATTCTTCACACTTGCCTGATAAATGCTGGTCTTCTGCTAGAGCTTCTGCATCAGGCCATGCGTGGTTCACAAGGCAAAGCTCCTCAGATGTGTTTGTGTCTGCTCTGTTTTGTGCTTGATGTTTTGTGCCACATTTGTGTTACTAACATGCTCATCAGAGCTCTTTGTTTTAATACGGCAGCTCCTTGTTGATAAATGTAGAGATGCTTTGAGATGGCACTAAGGAACACTCTCATAACTGGCATATTGCTGTTGGCTGTTCAAGCCTTGACCCTTTTTTATCTGACAAAAAAATTGTGAAGCCTCTTGTCCACCAGGTCAAGAGCCACCATCTTAATGGCTAGTGGGAGATGTCTGGGACAAGTAAGGAAGGTGTTTTTGTGTGTATTTCTTCACAAAAGAGAAGTTCGGCATGAAAGGTGAGCTCATTTCCACCTAAAATGGTTGGAGGGGTGTGTGAAACTGGCACAAAGTCATTCCTCTCTGGGGTCAATTGCTCCGCTTCATTTAGCGGAAGGAGATTGTGAAGAAGCAAATTGATGGTTATTGGCGTTTATCCCCGGTAAAACCCACTGTTGGACTTCCAGTCAGAAGGATAGAACTATAAAGAATTTTTTTTTCTGTAAGTCCCACCTACACTAACACACCATACTTATGGATGGAAAAAGTGCAAACTGATCTGTGGTAAATGCAGAAACAGTAGTTTTATTCAGAACTAAATTATTCCAAAAATATGCGATGATTTCAGTTGAGCATGCACTGCAAAACGAACAACGTTTTTGTGATTAAAGAAAGAGCACACGAAAATAACCTTTTTTTTTCAAATGAAATAGCTAAAGACTGTATTGACTTAGCAATAAAAAAGCACTCTTACATTTGCTACAGAAAGCATCCTGCACTCTGGAATTCTTTGGTTAATTTAAAATACTTGAAAGCAACATTATTTCATCAGGTGGGTTGCATACTGTACTTCCTCTAAAGGTGAGGCAGCCACCTCAGCTAATCAATGTATTATGAGGTCTATGAAGAGAGTAGTGGTTGATTAGATGTACACAATTCTTCTAAATTGTGCAGGCAAAGACAGAAAATGTTTTTCATAGTTGGCATTTTGAATGCAAATAAGTCCTGATAAGTTGACATTGTCAAAGAATTTGATATAGATAGTGTTTTCAAACTTTTTACAAGTACAAACAAAGGCGTCCTTGTAAGTATTATGTTCATCTTATGGAGAAGCAGATATCGCCCAGCGCTTTTCAGTTATTCTAAGTCTGCTGTATCTGATTTCACACTGGAAAACTGAAACAGAGCTGTGGAACATTTGAATAAGGCAAAGCGAAACTAGATGGAGGGATAGAGGCAGTTTGTTTTAACAGGAATATTTCTTTTTTGAACATTTGTAAAATCACTGGAATTTTTTATTTAATTATTGATTGTTTAAGGGCAGTGTCTTCTTTTTCTGTATCCATAGTAATGAGCTCACCAATATTGATTTAAGTCAAAGGTGGTTTCTTAGCATATTTGTAACTGAAGTGGCTTGATAGGCAAGTAGCTGAGAGTCTTATTTTAGAAATAGTATTATGTTTGCTCGAATGGTGTCTTTTAAGTAATTTAAGGGAACATAGCTTAAGATCTGCCTTCTGATCTTCTCCAGTTGTAAATCTTTGTCGTCACCCCTCATTCACACACATGAAGTGGGCATCTTCCATAGAGGGCCTGAGGAAATCATTCAGTGCATAAAGGTGAGACTTCGCATGGACGACACCCGGACCGTCGAGAGCTGTGTACTGTAAAACACAGGGAGGAGGAGATTAACAGCATGTATTTGCAATCAAAAAGAAACTGAAAATGGGAAATACAGTAAGGTAACCGGTTACCGTGTTAAAATATATTTTGCAGCTGTTCAGCTGTTTTTGTCTACTGAGTGCGTACATACTCACCAAAAAGTGATTGACTTACAGTAAGACTCACCAGCTTATAAAAGTGATGAAATAGACACCGAAACTCAAGATGAGTTTCATATATCTCAGGGGTTCACAGGCGACTAGTAATGACTAGTTACAGTAGGAGGTTAAGAGGTGAAAGGAGAAACCCCTGTCCTGTGGTAGGAAAAGTTAATACTGTTTACCTTCTGGTGTTTTGGTAAGACATTGAACACATTTTCTCTTTGTGTTCAAAGACAGTAAAGGTTAAATAGTTGATCCCTAGATTAGTACAATTTATTTTCAGCTCTGGGAATTGAGAAAAAGGTGGTGGCACAAGATCTGAATTTGACTGCTGTTTTCCAGAGCAAACCTTCTTGCTTAAAAGGAAAGTGGTGCATCTCAAAGTCCAATAGGCAATTAATAGTCACCGCTCACTGCTGCTGGCTCTCTGCCCTTCATGCTCACAGCTTCTGCCGGGTGGATTTCCTAGAAGCTCTGAATAACTTTCACTGGCCTCGAGCCATTTTTCCTGTTGGCTTTCCTTTGTTTGTTTTTTCTTTCCATTCATTTTCACCTGCAGAGAGAAAGCCCGAAGGCACAGCGTGGCAAATTAGCTGCTAATAAGTATTAGGGATTCCAGAAAATAGATACCATTATGTACAGTAGCTGTCTGATCCATTTCGGGTTTTGCAAACTCCAGGCTTTCCAGAATGCTGGGATATTTTAAGTTTAGGTTCAAATGTTTTCAGGTATGTGAACTTTAAATTGTCTAAATTGAATTGCTTTTCTCTTGCCTCAAGTTCATGCCTTCCTAAGCATCTTGCGAAGCTTGAAATACTGTAGATCACACTGCTCTACAATAGCCGTTTTAACCTTTTGCAACTTAGGGAAAACTTGAACTGGGATCAAGACATGAGTCGCTGGAATTTGATCATTGAGGACCACTATGTAAAAGAAGGCAGTTCTGTAAGATAGAGTGGTAAAAGATTCCTGAGTAATGGTTTTAGTCCGTCAGTCAGTGAGTGAGATAGTTAGCCAGAAAATATCCAAGAAAATAATTTCTTTCTATCTGCATACACGTATTGGGAGCAGTAACTAAAAACATTTGTAAAACTTCTCACCTTAACACTTGGTGCTCTTATCATACACCCTCCACTGCAAAATCAAAACTTACAATGGCCAAGCCTAAGAAAAATGTACCTTTTACTGTTGCAGTGATATCAACTCCACACTTCTTAGCCCAGCTCTGTGAATGTGGTAAAATGATCAGTGCTTCCTTTAAGGATCCTGTGTTAGCCATCATGGTCACCACAAAATGTTTCTATTCGAAATAAAGTCTGTCCTTCCTTGATTAAGACCTGCTGAAAGGTTATGTTTCTGTGGTTCTGCCTGGATTTAATGAAGTAGTTGCAATGGAGACAGAACACTTTAGGATCTCCAGTGCTCATCATAGAAGGAATTACAAATCTTTCAACAATCCCTCATTGTTGAGGCTTAAGTACGGCAGCAGTTTAATAGTAAACAGAGTGTGTCCTACACAGGGTGTAAAAAGCATCTGATTTAACTCAGAATACGGGCAGTTTAGTGCATCACTAAACAAGAATGGAGAATGGAGAAGAGCAGAGAAAAAGCACAATTTTTGCCGATTGAGAGAAGCAATAACCAATTTCCAGAGAACTGTTAGGCAGAGTCAAACCTTTTTTGTTTCCCAAATCTTGTGCCCCCCCAAGCACGCACACCCTCCATCACCCTCACTTGCCTTTTCCACTCAACACAAAGCCTGGAGTGTGGACAGCTTGTTTTGCGGAAACGGCCCCCAGGGGTCTGTGGCCGGCGTCTGGGTGTCAGGATAGCGCATGATAACCTCCATGGCAACGGCTGCCGTCCAGAACGCCGAAGCACGTTGCTGCAACAGGACGCTGCAAGTGGGGTCCCGTCACTTCTACAGGTGCTTACAATTTAGCGGTGATTAATCGCTGTTTTGTTATGGGCTGACATGTTGTTAAATGGATCTGTCCATTTCCTCTCTGTTTTCAGCCTGGGGAAGCACAGCCGCTTGGCAATCGTTAGGATCAATGTGGGCCTCCCCCTCACCCCCCCCCACGCTGTCGTCTACACATCATGTTTCATTACTCTGTGACCAGTCCCTCTGCCTATCAGTGCTCATTAGATCATCCAAGCACAAAAAGCTCAATGGTTGGGTGGAACAGCCATCGAGAGCCGTGCAGTTCAAGTACTGTAACTGACCATATTTTCTATTTATAAGAGCTTTTTGAAACTTGCTGGGTTCGGCCTCGGCATCCCACACATCCCTGCACTGGATAAAGCAGTTAGAAAATGGATGGAGGAGCATGATGAATGAGAATGTTTAAAGCAGAAAATAAAGTGCATGAGGAAAATAAACCGCAATGAATTAATCTTGCTCCAATTCCAAATAATTACTTGTTGCAGTGCTGATTTAAATAACACTTTCCTAGAAATTACACTAGTTCTTTACATCTAAACAAAATGTTCTCTATGACATAGAGATACAACTTTCTGTGTTTGTGGGATGACATCATCTGCTTGAGCTGTATGCATACTGCAGGCATTCATTCATGACCCTGGAACTTAGCGTTCCCTTCAGACTAGGCTCCTGCCACGAAATATCAGTGAAGAATTGTACCATTTTAATTGGAGAGTTTGCGTTGTCACTTCTGCCTTTTTCAATTGCAGCAGCTGGCCCAGAGAGCACAGGCAGCCTCAATAAAGGATCTTCAGTGTTAGACCTGAAAATGTGAGGTGTATTTGTTTAATGCCAGAAATTCCTCGGTCGTTACAGCCAGGGCCAGTTTTGATTTTGGATGTCTCATGTTGATGATCACCTCAGATTGTTTTACACTATCAGAATGCAGCAGGGTCCTGGAATTGCATAGTACAAAAGTAAGGTAATCAGGTTTCAGATTGATAAAGTTTAATTTTATTAAGGGAAAAACCACGAGAATCCTGCAAACTACAGTACTTAATCAGGTGGAATGCCAGTGACCTCCCTTTACTTTGCTTATAGTTGTGTACAGTATAGAAGGTGTCTTTTCTCACCTCCTGCATGAAAAATGGAATGAATGCCCATCCCCAAAACTGCCCAGGGATTCTGTTGTGTTACCCCCTCTGATCTGGGGGACAGGAGCACCAATAAGGCACCAATAGGTAAGAATCTCAACTGGTTTGAGTGAAGAGGTGCTCCCGATTCTGGAAATCTCTAGAACAGCAGCAGTCAGAATCCTGTCTTCCCTGGCCAGCCCAGCAGTATTGTTTAACTTCTCTCATCTGTCTCCCGGGTAAACAGGCACCCCTGAGGTGGTCCTCCACTGTAGTTGTGCCAAGAACTCCAGTCTATTTACCTTAACTCTTAATCATTACCTCGTTACAATCACTTATTTGCTTGGTAATGATTTTTTTCTAGAAATACAATACTTTTTTTCCTCTTTCTGTCTGCCGCAATATTTATTCTCATACTCGGCTGTCAAATATGCAAAAGCTGGTGCTTCAGCACCTCTGTATTCAACAACTGGACCGAGCCAAAAGAGAACCCGCAGCTTTATTTTACTGACTTTACTCCACAGCTTTCTTGCTTCAGATGGGTATAATTTTATCATTACAGTTTTGCCAGAAACATCGGATATGTGTGTGTTCTTGATAACATTATAACTTAACATACTGTATAATGTTTTTGTTTTTTATTCTACTTTTTAATGACTCTAGCAGGTGTTTAATGAATTCCTGGCCCCCTGTTATTTCTTTAAAATTGGACAGTTCTAATGTGATTTTTTGGAAAAATTGCATTTTTCCGCCAAATACCTTGAAACCTGGCACAGTAGTGGGAATTCGGGGCTCTTGTTAGGGCTGTTAATGTCTTTGCTTACTTCTTAGTGTGTTTTTGGTTTAGGCTCTGTTTTTATGCTTGGTGTAGGTACTGTGTTGTCCATGTTGCATATTACAGAAACATATTCATCAGAATGGTTGCTTTTCAAGTGTAGTTATAACTAGGCTGAATGAACACAAAATAAAAAGCTGCTAAAACTGTGTGGCCTACTTTCTTCCACATACCACTGACGCAACTTTGGGCTGACCAGAATGACTGAGTTTATTCTAAATGACCACCCATTAAAGCTTACTGATATACTGTACTTCCAGGATTTCTTTTCCAATTCAACAATGCTACTAACATCCAATTTTGTTTACGGGTCTTGTCTTCCATCATTTCAACACGAGGAAGTTTCTTTATTGTATAAAACTGGCAATATGCCCTCAGTGAAACACAAACACAGCAGAGAAAAGCAGAAATTGATTTCAAATGTTTGTCATACAGCAATACAAATTGAACTGATTTTGCAGTAAGCACATATCAGTGCTATTTAATAAAACACAGCAATGGTTTAAGGTCTCTAGATCTCCACTTTAAAGGCAGATAGACCAGATGGAAATTAGGCCGCAATACAATGAACACAGTATGCACAACACAAGAAAAAAGAATAACCACTAGACACCCAAATTGTATTAAATGATTTATGTTACAAAAGGGTTTAAGGTTTGACTCCAGTAGTCTTATGCTGCAGTGATGTGGAGCTTGTGAGATGAGTTTGCAATGTTAGGAAAGCAGAGTTTGAAAGATTGTGACAGAGCTGAAAAGAAGAAGACTGAGACAGGATAGATATGGAGTCAGTGGAGAGTGGATGAAAACAGATTTAAAAGATTGTGTTTGAAGCACAGAACAGATTTATCCCAAGATCAAGTCAACGGCTGAAAAGCTGTAGCTAAAATGGTTTAGTAAATCAATTACAAAAATTATAAGGGGGGACAATGCACTTTCTAAAATGATTTTTTAAAAGAAGAGGATGTAGGTAAAGAAAAGGAGTAACAGATTGCAGAAACAGGTGCAAAAGAATGGCCAAGAGAGATAGAAAATAATATTGTAATGGAGAATAAAATAAATAATACAACAACAAGAGAATAAATGTAAAATAAAATGTATCCAGGTAAATAACATCTATGCAATGGCTGGAAATTGCCAGTGTACTCTGTTCACTAAAGTGTTTGCCAAGGATGAAATTGACAGCATGCCACACACAGTGGAAACACAATGTTCCGTGTTAAACAGCATTAGCACAGAAGACTACCTGTAGCACACAAGATTGACAAATGTCCGGTGCCTGATTATATCCTACCAATTGTACCTAAGGAAAGAAGACATATTATGTATAATGTACTGTATAATAATACACACAACTCTTCCAACAGTTGCTCACAACAACTGTAGTACCCATGAATAGAGAATTGCTAATTTCCAAGAGTAACAAAACTGAAAGTAATTGTACCCAAGTTTGTTACATGGATGCAATAATTGGTGTGGTAGTCACAACTGATGATCCAAAATACTGTATACACCTGTAGTAATTTTTCAGATTGTTATGGAAACAACAATTATGAACTAATATACTGTAGATGATCACCTTTATGGGAACTGGATCCTAAAGAATCGATAGTCAATAAGACTTAGAAAATGCAAGACTTGCTTACCTAACTTGTTAAATGACTTGGAACAAGCCACAACTTTAATGGACACATGGTGAGCATACAATATGGTATATTTAGATGTTTCAGTAAGCATCTGATAAATTTCATTATAAAATATTAATTCTCAAATTATAGGCAGTAGACGTCTGGGGAAATGCATGTGGATTGTGAAGTGGTTTAGGGATAGAAAACAGTACAGATAAGGGGTGAAGGCACTATGGGGTGATATAGTTAATCAGGTATCACAGGTGTCTGTACTAGGATCACAGTTCTTCCTAATTTATATTAATGATCTAAATGTTGAATACTTGTAATAAAGTTTGCACAATAAATGTAGTTCAAGTAGGTAGCTGCGTCAGCATACATAGGCTGCAAAGGAACAAGTAAAGGCTTATTCCATGCTGAAAAGAGAAGAAAACGATCATAATGTTTTGAAGAAGAAGAAGGCTCCACAGCCAAAATGTTGTGTTTCTTTTCTTCTCTATTCAGCATAGAATAAACCTTTACCTGTTCCTAATATGGCAAAATAAAAGGATTGGACCTGTGGAATCAGCAAATTAATTTAAAAAAGAGAAGTAAGAACAATTCAAGACTGCGCAAACATCTGGCAGACTGCACTTGATAGGCCAAATGCCTTTGATCTTTGCTTGTTCTTGTGTTCTTATGATCACACTGCTGCCCAAGTACTTCACTTCCTAAGCAAGTTTGTAAGATGTGGCACTAGCACATCAAATCCGGAGTCACATCTGAAATCTTAAATTCTCTTTTTGCTGTCTCTCTCCATTTGATGCAAAATGACTGCTGCACAGGTGCTTCTTTAAGGGACTGAAAAAGTTGAAATCTTGTTTTTAAAAATTTCTGGTTCACAGAAAAGCAGAGATGATGGAATTACTCAATTATTTACAGTATGTGATGCTTTTATCCAAAGCAGCTTCAATTTAGACCCATTTATACAGCTTGGTATTTTACTGGAGCAATTCAGTACCTTGCTTAAGGGTACAAGAGTGTCTCATCTGGGATTTGAACCCACAAATTGTCTTGTTAGAGGTCCAGAACCACCACCACCACTATTTTGCGCTGCTGCAATGGAGTCTTTCTTGCAGCAAGGACATCTCTTTGTGTCTTGAGTTCCTGTCTAGATGAACACAGTTATTTTCAGGGTTTCTACTGTCAATTGTTTTACAAAGTTAGCTCCAGTTTAGGCTAAAGAAATTGAGTTATGTCAGTATTTCAGTGTATGTTATTCTAGATGTGACTTTCACTTTTGTAAAAAAAACTATAATTGAATTGAACCAAGAAACTACAGAACACTCAGATTTATTTCTGTTACAGCAAAAAGGTTTGGATATGGGAATTTTTATAGAATAACCAACATAGATTTGGAATGACTTTGAGCTTAATCTAAACTTTTTGGAAAGTAACTTACTTTATAAAAGGTTGATTCTCAAATTAAAAGCAGTAGGAGTCCACGGAAATCTATGCACATGAATTGAGTATTCCTCACCAAGGTAAGAGTGGCATGGCTCATCAGAGCATGATGTAGCTAAACACAGCCAGGGTTGAAATCTGAAACAAGCAAGGGTTGTAACTAGGCAGGCACTGTAGGAAAGAGCTAGGAAATGTCTGGGAGATTGGTCGAGGTTCAGTCCAAGTTCAAAGCCGAGAGACACACAGTAAGCAAAGCAAGAGAAACTAGCACGAGAAATACAGCAACAAAGACTGACAAAGCTCGGTGTTCAGGCTCAGTGACCAAGCCCATCAGGTCCGAGTATTTATACTGGAGAGCATCTGGAACGGGTGTGGTTGTAAACTAACTTCCAGGTGCTCCAAGTACCCAGCTGATTGGATTCTTCAGCAGCCAGCAAAGGGAGACAGGTTGACAATGATGAAGCTGGAAGCCACAACACAGCTAGCTCAACCCACAGAGCAGAGTCTAGGGTGAGCAGGACATAATCTTTACAATGCACAGGTAAGATTTGACTTCCAGTATTGCATAGTGTGTTGCATTTTGATCATCATACCACAAAAATAATATTAAAACGTTAGATTTCAAACATTCAACAAGATAAGTCTTAGGGGATAATCATAGAAGGACAGGGTAAGAGAGTTAAAGTAAAAGTTCAATATAGCGGTTGTCTTTTAGAGCCTAGAAGGAGATTGAGAGGAGATTGAATTAAGGTAAGATGTCCTAGGAGGAATAGACAATGCTGACACAAAGGGCGACTAGTGCAACATATCACAATTAGAAACTGAAGGATGGAGAATGACTTACAAAGGTTACTTTGCACAAATATTTACTCTGGGCATTTGTATAAAATAACTGAACACAATTTTAATTTCATCCAGCTACTAACCTACCAAAAGAGTAACATGGGCTCAATGGTTTCCTTTTATTAGCTTCTTTTCTTATGTTGTATTAATAGCCATACATCCAGGCACAAAATTATTTAAGATGTAGAGAAAAGCTGTCTGCTAAGATACCTAACTCTTAACACCACCCCCTACTTTGTTGAAAAAGGCATTTACTGGAATATCCCAGCCTATCAACCTAGACAGGCATGGTGGAATGTGATGTAATGTCCACTGAGGCTCTACTAGAAGCTTCCCTGACTCTTAAATCTATATTTTAAAGCCGTTTAAAAGGCCATGGGTTCCACATTGTTAGCAGTGTTTATATTTTCCAATATAAACCTGGCTTACCTACACAGCTGAAACAGTGCCTTGCACAAATCAAGGTCTGTGGACAGCCTGCTGTTCAGCTTGTGGATGGCTGTTCCACAGGGACAGGAGTTTCTCAGCCTTGTCACAGATGTGTATTCAGTGGAGGAACCATAAATCAGGATCTTCCATTGATGAAACGGCGAAAGGCCAGGAAAGTGGTAGTGTCCCCAGTGTGTCATTAAAGAGACCTCCCAGCTTGGAAGTGTACTGTACTGCTTGTTACATTTTCTCTTTGCCCAGATGTTGGTTACTGCTGTTCTTTAGTGCTGAGATCTTTCAAAAACAGACAGGATGTACAGTATCTGATTGTGTGGCCTTTGCTCTCATAATCGATATTCCTTAATCGGGTTTCATGAGTCGAATGTACAGTGCAAAATAGGCAAGGTTTGTTCAGTGATCCATGAATGCAATTATGGGTCTAGTAGTAAGAACAAAGCTTTTCTTCTGCAGCATAAGGAACGTTACAAACACAAAGCTGTCTTCTGAAGGCAATTTTCATTACATCTTGCTTTCATATTAGATAAATACTTAATTCATGTGAACAGCTCTGACTTGGTTCCCCTATCAATACTTTTTGTCCTAGCTATTTAATTATTAAATCTATTTTCTTTAAGTAAAAATATAGAATTATTGCTTTTTAGTTCATACCTTCCTATGCTTCCTAAGCTATGACAGTAACATTGGGTGGCTGTGATTGTCTATCTCGAAAAGCAGGATAGCATAAAATGTACTTTGGTTTTTGAAATTCTGTTTGGGTTTTTTTTTATCAATATCTGAAACTACTAGCTTAACAAAATTGTGTTATTTATATTATGTTTGCATTATATTGTACAAATATAATTTGTTTTCTTGTCTTAATATAACCTTTTTATTCTTGTCTTAATATAATTAATTTTGTCATTTTTCTTTAAAAAATTCTTTAAATTATATTATGTTAAAATTATCATGGTTTTTCCTTAATAAATGCACACTCTGCATTCCTTTTGGACATCCAAATTAAATTGAGTGTAGTTCATTTTTTATCTGTTCGTTTTTGTCCGTTTAAAACATTCATCACCTGGGCATCATTTTTTAATTGAGTCATTCTGAGGCAGACACTTTCTTGGAGAGAACAGACACTAACAGACACACATGCTGAACAGAAAAGTCCTCTCACCGGGCTATTCAGTGTCAATAGTTCACTAAGAAACATCTGTCATAGCAAAGCCAGTGCCCAAAACAATAACACCTTCTCTGCATGGCTGGTATTTACCCCCATGCACTGCAGGCCTCCTTGTCCTGCACAAACACAGCACTTTTCCCTTGGATCAACCGGAGCTGTATTATTGATATTTGTACATTAATTCATTTGATAGTATTTGGTAAATGATGTAATGTCTGCACAATGCATACTGAACCTCTACGGCAGTGTGTGTGTTCTTTTATTGGTCTTCCTCAATCAGTCCTGTCTTTTAAACAAGGGCACAATTACTCCTGTTTGTTTCTGTCTTGCGGATAACACTGTTGTATAATTTACATCTGACATTGAGTTTTGGGGGAAATTGCCTTTTAAAAATATTCAATGATTCCATGGGAGTGCTGCCAGGTTTTTTTTTTAAATCCACTGACCTCCTTAAATTAGGAAGTAATTATGTAACTAATTTTCGTGTGCAATGTTGAATTCCATTACAGTCAGCAGTGCTGTTGTTTTGTAATGGCAGAAAAGAAAATGTAGCTTTACTGCTTTGGTAACTGGAGAGTGATGAACTGTGAAACAGTGTAAAATGTAAGAGCCTTTGTCACCACAGAGGTTCCAAAAAGCAGCAATCAAGGGTATAATGATTGATCTATGAGCACATCGTGCTTATTGCAACACGAGTGTATAACTGTGATTTTTCTGAAGAGTGTTTCTTTCATGAACTTAAATCTAGAATCTACTTTCATCTCATTCCGCTGCAATATGAAATCACCTTCTACTGTATGTGCTATTCAACTTCTAAGTGCTTTTAAGTGCTAATCAACTCAGTTTCAACCATTGCTACAGTACATATCGCTTATTAAGGACTGCCTATTTCTTTCTACCATGTCTGCAATACCAACTACTGTATCTTACTTTACTTAACAATTAGTGCATAAAACTAAATGAAGAGTATCATACTTTCATATTTAGGTTTAGACCTTATCCACTGACACAGCTATCTAGATTGATATATCTGATTGCTTAAAAAAAATTACAGACCCACAAAAACAACCATGTTGATATGTATGATATCTTTAAATATGGATGTTTCTTTGTACAAAAGCAGTATTTGTGTGATATTGTTTTGCATCATGACTGATTCAACCACAGTGAGTGACTGAGTCGCTATGCAATACTAGGCCACGTTTGAGTGACCTGTTTTCGCACTGCTAGAGAAATGACAGAGTGGAGGTTGAGAGACTATGGGTTAAGAATGCAAGATCTACTCTATTGCCAGTTGCTGTCTCATGCATGCTGTTGGCTGGTCCTAGAAATTTCTCAGTAGACGCTCCCACAAGTCTTGTAACTCACTGATATTGTGCTTTAATAGGCACTGTCAGTACACTTGACTTTCACATTGTTGCTGACTGAAATGCTGCTTGGTGAGTTCTGCCCCACCACTGGGTTTGGCACTAGAAAGCTCTAGCCTATAGGACATAATCTCATGCTCCTTCTCCTGGATGAGCCACATGGGAGCTACCAGTGCTTCTTAAGCTCCAGAAAGACACTTGGTGTTAACAAGTAATTAAAGCATTTAC